>NC_135428.1:4615000-4902500 GCF_051991245.1 Festucalex cinctus
GTATAGTTAGGCTTTTTTTTTTTTTTTTAAACGACCATGTATACGAAGGCTTTTTTTTTTTTAAAACGACCATGTATATTCAGGTGTTTTTTCTGTTTTTTTTGCTTTTTAGAAGACCAGCTCAGTGGTCTAGTGGTACCGTGTCCACCCTGAGACTCGGAGGTTGTGGGTTCAATCCCCCGGCCAGGTCACACCAAAGAAAAGAACGACCATGTATACTAAGGTGTTTTTTTTTTTTTTCAAACGACCATGTATAGTAAGGCGTTTTTTTTTTTTGTTTTTTTTTTTAAAAACACCATGTATACTAAGGCGTTTTAAAAAAAAACAACAACCATGTATACTAAGGCATCATTTTTTTTTTTAAAACGACCATGTATATTATGGCGTTCTTTTTTTTTTAAATAAACGACCATGTATATATACTAAGGCGTTTTTTTTTTTTTTTTTTTTTTTTTCAAACGACCATGTATAGTAAGGCGTTTTTTTTTTCGTTTTTTTTTTTTTAAACACCATGTATAGTAAGGCATTTAAAAAACAAACAAAAAAAACGACCATGTATAAGGCGTCTTTTTTTTTTTTTAAACGACCATGTATAGTATGCCGGGGTTTTTTAAAAAACGACCATGTATACTAAGGCGTCTTTTTTTTTTTTTTTTCAAACGACCATGTATAGTAAGGCATTTAAAAAAAAAAAAAAAAATACGATCATGTATACTAAGGCGTCTTTTTTTTTTTTTTTTTTTTTTTCAAACGACCATGTATATTATGGCGTTTTTTTTTTTTTTTAAAAACGACCACGTATATACTAAGGTGTTTTTTTTGTTTTTGTTTTTGTTTTGTTTTTTTAAATACGACCATGTATACTAAGGCATCTTTTTTTTTTTTTTTCAAACGACCAAGTATAGTTAGGCTTTTTTTTTTTTTTTTTATACGACCATGTATACGAAGGCTTTTTTTTTTTAAACGACCATGTATACTAAGGCGTTTTTTTTTTTTTGTTTTTTTTTTAAACAACTGTATAGTAAGGCGTTTTTTTTTAAAAACGACCATGTATAATAAGGCGTTTTTTTTTTTTTAAAACGACCATGTATAGTAAGCCGTTATTTTTTTTAAAAAAACGACCATGTATACTAAGGCGTTTTTTTTTTTCAAACGACCATGTATATTCAGGCGTTTTTTTTCTAAAAACGACCATGTATACTAAGGCGTTTTTTTTTTTTTTTTTTTTTTTTTTTTTTCAAACGACCATGTATACTAAGGCGTTTTTTTTTGTTTTTTTTTAAACGACCATGTATACTAAGGCGTTTTTTTGTTTGTTTTGTTTTTTCAAACGACCATGTATACTCAGGCGTTTTTTTCTAAAAACGACCATGTATACAAAGGCGTTTTAAAAAAAAACAAAAAACGACCATGTACACTAAGGCGTTTTTTTTTTTCAAGCGACCATGTATAGTAAGGCGTTTTTTTTTTTTTAAAACGACCATGGATACTAAGGCGTTTTTTTTTTTAGTTTTTTTTTTTTCAAACGACCATGTATAGTAAGGCGTTTTCTTTTTTTAAAAACGACCGTGTATACTAAGGCGTTTTTTTGTGTGTTTTTTTGTGTGTTTTTTTGTGTGTTTTTTTTTTTTTAAACGACCATGTATACTAAGGCGTTTTTTTGTTTGTTTGTTTTTGTTTTTTTGTTTTTTTTTCAAACAACCATGTATACTAAGGCGTGTAAAAAAAACTAAAAAAAACGACCATGTATACTAAGGCGTTTTTTGTTGTTTTGTTTTTTTCAAACGACCATGTATAGTAAGGCGTTTTTTTTTTTCAAACGACCATGTATACTAAGGCGTTTTTTTTTTTGTTTGTTTGTTTTTCAAACGACCATGTATAGTAAGGCATTTAAAAAAAAAAAAAAACGACCATGTATACTAAGGCGTTTTTTTTTGTTTGTTTTTTAAACAACCATGTATACTAAGGCGGTTTTTTTGTTGTTGTTTGTTTTTCAAACGACCATGTATAGTAAGGCATTTAAAAAAAAAAAAAACGACCATGTATACTAAGGCGTTTTTGTTTTTTTTGTTTTTAAACGACCATGTATACTAAGGCGTTTTTTTTTTTGTTCGTTTTATTTTTTTCAAACGACCATGTATAGTAAGGCGGTTTTTTTTTGTTTTTTTTAAACGACCATGTATACTAAGGCGTTTTTTTTTTTTGTTTGTTTGTTTTTCAAACGACCATGTATAGTAAGGCATTATTTAAAAAAAAACAAAAAACGACCATGTATACCAAGGCGTTTTTTTTTTTTTTTTTTTTCAAACGACCATGTATACTAAGGCGTTTTTGTTTTTTGTTTTTTTTAAACGACCATGTATACTAAGGCGTTTTTTTTTTGTTCGTTTTATTTTTTCCAAACGACCATGTATAGTAAGGCGTTTTTTTTTTTGTTTTTTTTAAAACGACCATGTATACTAAGGCGTTTTTTTTTTTTTTTTTTTTGTTTTTCAAACGACCATGTATAGTAAGGCATTATTAAAAAAAAAAAAAACGACCATGTATACCAAGGCGTTTTTTTTTTTTTTTTTTTAAACGACCATGTATAGTAAGGCGTTTTTTTTTTTTTTTTTTTTTTAAAAACAACCATTTATACTAAGGCGTTTTTTTTTATTAATTTTTTTCAAACGACCATGTATAGTATGGCGGGTTTTTTTTTGTTTTTTTTTTAAAAAACAACCATGTCTACTAAGGCGTTTTTTTTTAAAAAAAAAAACGACCATGTATAGTAAGGCGTTTTTTTTGTTTTTTGTTTTTTTTTAAAAACACCATGTATACTAAGGCGTTTTTTTTGTTTTTGTTTGTTTTTCAAACGACCATGTATAGTAAGGCGTTTTAAAAAAAAAAAAAACGACCATGTATACTAAGGCGTTTTTTTGTTTGTTTGTTTGTTTTTGTTTTTTGTTTTTTCAAACGACCATGTATAGTAAGGCATTTTTTTTTTTTTAAAACGACCATGGATACTAAGGCGTTTTTTTTTTAAGTTTTTTTTTTTCAAACGACCATGTATAGTAAGGCGTTTTTTTTAAAAAAACGACCGTGTATACTAAGGCGTTTTTTTTTTTTTTTTTTTTTAAACGACCGTGTATACTAAGGCGTTTTTTTGTTTGTTTGTTTTTGTTCTTTTGTTTTTTTTTCAAACAACCATGTATACTAAGGCGTTTAAAAAAACAAAAAAAAACGACCATGTATACTAAGGCGTTTTTTGTTGTTTTGTTTTTTTCAAACGACCATGTATAGTAAGGCGTTTTTTTTTTTTAATAACGACCATGTATACTAAGGCGTTTTTTTTTTGTTTTAAAAAAACGACCATGTATACTAAGGAGTTTTTTTTTTTTTTTAAAACGACCATGTATATTCAGGTGTTTTTTCTGTTTTTTTGCTTTTTCAAAGACCAGCTCAGTGGTCTAGTGGTAGAGTGTCCACCCTAAGACTAGGAGGTTGTGGGTTCAATCCCACAGCTGGAAAACACCAAAGACTATAAAATTAAATGAGCATGGATATAGTAAGATGTTTTTTTTTGTTGTTTTTTTTAAAAAACGACCATTTTTGTAAGGCGTTTTTTTTTTTTTTAAAAAGACGATGTATAGTATGGCGTTTTTTACAAAGAAAAACGACCATGTATACTAAGGCTTTTTTTTGTCTGTTTTTTTCAAACGATCATGTATAGTAAGGTGTTTAAAAAAAAAAAAAAAAAAAAAAAAACACCATGTATAGTAAGGCGTTTTTTTTTGTTTTTTTTTAAACGACCATGTATACGAAGGCGTTTTTTTTTTAAAACGACCATGTATACTCAGGCGTTTTTTTTAATTTTTTTATTTTTTTTTTTAAAAAACGACCATGTATAGTCAGGTGTTTTTTCTGTTTTTTTTGCTTTTTAGAAGACCAGCTCAGTGGTCTAGTGGTACCGTGTCCACCCTGAGACTCGGAGGTTGTGGGTTCAATCCCCCGGCCAGGTCACACCAAAGAAAAGAACGACCATGTATACTAAGGTGTTTTTTTTTTTTTTCAAACGACCATGTATAGTAAGGCGTTTTTTGTTTGTTTGTTTTTTTAAAAAAAAACACCATGTATACTAAGGCGTTTTTAAAAAAAACAACAACCATGTATACTAAGGCATCATTTTTTTTTTTTTTTCAAACGACCATGTATATTATGGCGTTCTTTTTTTTTAAATAAACGACCATGTATACTAAGGCGTTTTTTTTTGTTTTTGTTTTTTTTTCAAACGACCATGTATTGTAAGGCGTTTTTTTTTTTTTTTTTTTTTTTTTAAACACCATGTATAGTAAGGCATTTAAAAAACAAACAAAAAAAACGACCATGTATAAGGCGTTTTTTTTTAAAAACGACCATGTATACTAAGGCATCTTTTTTTTTTTTTTCAAACGACCATGTATAGTAAGGCGTTTTTTTTAACAAAACGACCATGTATACTGAGGCTTTTTTTTTTAAACGACCATGTATAGTAAGGCGTTTTCTTTTTTTTTTTTTTTTTTTTCTTTTTTTTTTTCAAATGACCATGTATAATAAGGCGTTTTTTTTCTAAAAATGACCATGTATACTAAGGCGTTTTTTTTTTTTTTTTAAACGACCATGTATAGTAAGCCGTTTTTTTTTTTTTTAAAAACGACCATGTATACTAAGGCGTCTTTTTTTTTTTTTTTTTTTAAACGACCATGTACACTAAGGCGTTTTTTTTTTGTTTTTTTTTTCAAACGACCATGTATAGTAAGGCGTTTTTTTTTGTTTGTTTGTTTTTTTTTTTGTTTTTTTTTCAAATGACCATGTATAATAAGGCGTTTTTTTTCTAAAAACGACCATGTATACTAAGGCGTCTTTTTTTTTTTTTTTTTTTCAAACGACCATGGATACTAAGGCATTTTTTTTTTTAAACGACCATGTACACTAAGGCGTTTTTTTTTTGTTTTTTTTTTCAAACGACCATGTATAGTAAGGCGTTTTTTTTTGTTTGTTTGTTTTTTTTTTTGTTTTTTTTTCAAATGACCATGTATAATAAGGCGTTTTTTTTCTAAAAACGACCATGTATACTAAGGCGTCTTTTTTTTTTTTTTTTTTTTTCAAACGACCATGTATAGTAAGGCGTTTTTTTTTAAAAACGACCATGTATAATAAGGCGTTTTTTTTTTTAACAAAACGACCATGTATACTAAGGCATTTTTTTTCTAAAAACGACCATGTATAGTAAGCCGTTTAAAAAAAAAAAAAAAACGACCATGTATACTAAGGCGTTTTTTTTTTGTTTTTTTTCAAACGACCATGTATAGTAAGGCGTTTTTTTTTGTTTGTTTGTTTTTGTTGTTTTTTTTTTCAAACGACCATGTATAATAAGGCGTTTTTTTTTTTAACAAAACGACCATGTATACTAAGGCATTTTTTTTTTAAACGACCATGTATACTAAGGCGTGTTTTTATTTTTTTTTTTTTTTAAACGACCATGTATAGTAAGGCGTTTTTTTTGTTTGTTTGTTTTTTTTTTTTTTTTTTTCAAATGACCATGTATAATAAGGCGTTTTTTTTTCTAAAAACGACCATGTATACTAAGGCATTTTTTTGTTTTTTCAAACGACCATGTATAGTATGGCGTTTTTTTTAAAAAAACGAGCATGTATACTAAGGTTTTTTTTTTTTTTTTTTTTTTTTTTTTTTTTTTTTTAAACACCATGTATAGTAAGGCATTTAAAAAACAAACAAAAAAAACGACCATGTATAAGGCGTCTTTTTTTTTTTTTAAACGACCATGTATAGTATGCCGGGTTTTTTTAAAAAAACGACCATGTATACTAAGGCGTCTTTTTGTTTTTTTTTTCAAACGACCATGTATAGTAAGGCGTTTTTTTTAACAAAACGACCATGTATACTGAGGCTTTTTTTTTTAAACGACCATGTATAGTAAGGCGTTTTCTTTTGTTTGTTTGTTTGTTTTTTGTTTTTTTTTCAAATGACCATGTATAATAAGGCGTTTTTTTTCTAAAAATGACCATGTATACTAAGGCGTTTTTTGTTTTTTTTAAACGACCATGTATAGTAAGCCGTTTTTTTTTTTTTTAAAAACGACCATGTATACTAAGGCGTCTTTTTTTTTTTTTTTTTTCAAACGACCATGGATACTAAGGCATTTTTTTTTTTAAACGACCATGTACACTAAGGCGTTTTTTTTTTGTTTTTTTTTTCAAACGACCATGTATAGTAAGGCGTTTTTTTTTGTTTGTTTGTTTTTTTTTTTGTTTTTTTTTCAAATGACCATGTATAATAAGGCGTTTTTTTTCTAAAAACGACCATGTATACTAAGGCGTCTTTTTTTTTTTTTTTTTTTTCAAACGACCATGTATAGTAAGGCGTTTTTTTTGTTTGTTTGTTTTTTTTTTTTTTTTTTCAAATGACCATGTATAGTAAGGCGTTTTTTTTTCTAAAAACGACCATGTATACTAAGGCATTTTTTTGTTTTTTCAAACGACCATGTATAGTATGGCGTTTTTTTTAAAAAAACGAGCATGTATACTAAGGTTTTTTTTTTTTTTTTTTTTTTTTATTTTAAACACCATGTATAGTAAGGCATTTTAAAAACAAACAAAAAAAACGACCATGTATAAGGCGTCTTTTTTTTTTTTTAAACGACCATGTATAGTATGCCGGGTTTTTTTTAAAAACGACCATGTATACTAAGGCGTCTTTTTTTTTTTTTTTTCAAACAACCATGTATAGTAAGGCATTTAAAAAAAAATAAAAAAATACGATCATGTATACTAAGGCGTCTTTTTTTTTTTTTTTTTTTTTTTTCAAACGACCATGTATATTATGGCGTTTTTTTTTTTTTTTAAAAACGACCACGTATATACTAAGGTGTTTTTTTTGTTTTTGTTTTTGTTTTGTTTTTTTAAAAACGACCATGTATACTAAGGCATCTTTTTTTTTTTTTTTTTCAAACGACCAAGTATAGTTAGGCTTTTTTTTTTTTTTTTATACGACCATGTATACGAAGGCTTTTTTTTTTTTAAACGACCATGTATACTAAGGCGTTTTTTTTTTGTTTTTTTTTTTAAACGACTGTATAGTAAGGCGTTTTTTTTTAAAAACGACCATGTATAATAAGGCGTTTTTTTTTTTAACAAAACGATCATGTATACTAAGGCGTTTTCTTTCTAAAAACGACCATGTATACTAAGGCGTTTTTTTTTTTTTCAAACGACCATGTATAGTAAGCCGTTATTTTTTTTAAAAAAACGACCATGTATACTAAGGTGTTTTTTTTTTTCAAACGACCATGTATATTCAGGCGTTTTTTTTCTAAAAACGACCATGTATACTAAGGCGTTTTTTTTTTTAAAACGACTATGTATAGGAAGGCGTTTTTTTAAAAAAAACGACCTTGTATACTAAGGCGTTTTTTTTTTGTTTTTTTTCAAACGACCATGTATAGTAAGGCGTTTTTTTTTTTTAACAAAACGACCATGTATACTAAGGCATTTTTTTTTTTAAACGACCATGTATACTAAGCCGTGTTTTTTTTTTTTTTTTTTTTTAAACGACCATGTATAGTAAGGCGTTTTTTTTTTTTTTTATTTTTTTTTTTAAACGACCATGTATAGTAAGGCGTTTTTGTTTGTTTGTTTGTTTGTTTGTTTTTTTCAAATGACCATGTATAGTAAGGC
Source organism: Festucalex cinctus (assembly GCF_051991245.1). Classification (NCBI taxonomy): domain Eukaryota; kingdom Metazoa; phylum Chordata; class Actinopteri; order Syngnathiformes; family Syngnathidae; genus Festucalex; species Festucalex cinctus. The sequence goes on from NC_135428.1 coordinate 4,622,716, forward strand.
GTTTTTTTTCTAAAAACGACCATGCATACTAAGGCGTTGTTTTTTTTTTTCAAACGACCATGTATAGTAAGGCGTTTTTTTTTTTTTTAAAACGACCATGTATCGTAAGCCGTTTTTTAAAAAAAAAAAAAAACGACCATGTATACTAAGGCGTCTTTTTTTTTTTTTTTTTTTCAAACGACCATGGATACTAAGGCATTTTTTTTTTTAAACGACCATGTACACTAAGGCGTTTTTTTTTTGTTTTTTTTTTCAAACGACCATGTATAGTAAGGCGTTTTTTTTTGTTTGTTTGTTTTTTTTTTTGTTTTTTTTTCAAATGACCATGTATAATAAGGCGTTTTTTTTCTAAAAACGACCATGTATACTAAGGCGTCTTTTTTTTTTTTTTTTTTTTTCAAACGACCATGTATAGTAAGGCGTTTTTTTTTTTTTTTTTTTTTTTCAAACGACCATGTATAATAAGGCGTTTTTTTTTAAAAAAAACGACCATGTATAATAAGGCGTTTTTTTTTTTAACAAAACGATCATGTATACTAAGGCATTTTTTTTTTAAACGACCATGTATACAAAGGCGTTTTTTTTTTTTTTTTTTTTTTCAAACGACCATGTATAATAAGGCGTTTTTTTTAAAAAAACGACCATGTATAATAAGGCGTTTTTTTTTTTAACAAAACGATCATGTATACTAAGGCATTTTTTTTTTAAACGACCATGTATAGTAAGGCGTTTTTTTTCTAAAAACGACCATGTATAGTAAGCCGTTTTTAAAAAAAAAAAAACGACCATGTATACTAAGGCGTTTTTTTTTTTCAAACGACCATGTATATTCAGGCGTTTTTTTTCTAAAAACGACCATGTATACTAAGGCGTTTTTTTTTTGTTTTTTTTCAAACGACCATGTATAGTAAGGCGTTTTTTTTTGTTTGTTTGTTTTTGTTGTTTTTTTTTTCAAACGACCATGTATAATAAGGCGTTTTTTTTTTTTAACAAAACGACCATGTATACTAAGGCATTTTTTTTTTAAACGACCATGTATACTAAGGCGTGTTTTTTTTTTTTTTTTTTTTTAAACGACCATGTATAGTAAGGCGTTTTTTTTGTTTGTTTGTTTTTTTTTTTTTTTTTTCAAATGACCATGTATAGTAAGGCGTTTTTTTTTCTAAAAACGACTATGTATACTAAGGCATTTTTTTGTTTTTTCAAACGACCATGTATAGTATGGCGTTTTTTTAAAAAAAACGAGCATGTATACTAAGGTTTTTTTTTTTTTTTTTTTTTTTTTTTTTTTTAAACACCATGTATAGTAAGGCATTTAAAAAACAAACAAAAAAAACGACCATGTATAAGGCGTCTTTTTTTTTTTTTAAACGACCATGTATAGTATGCCGGGTTTTTTTAAAAAACGACCATGTATACTAAGGCGTCTTTTTTTTTTTTTTTTCAAACGACCATGTATAGTAAGGCATTTAAAAAAAAATAAAAAAATACGATCATGTATACTAAGGCGTCTTTTTTTTTTTTTTTTTTTTTTTTCAAACGACCATGTATATTATGGCGTTTTTTTTTTTTTTTAAAAACGACCACGTATATACTAAGGTGTTTTTTTTGTTTTTGTTTTTGTTTTGTTTTTTTAAAAACGACCATGTATACTAAGGCATCTTTTTTTTTTTTTTTTTCAAACGACCAAGTATAGTTAGGCTTTTTTTTTTTTTTTTATACGACCATGTATACGAAGGCTTTTTTTTTTTTAAACGACCATGTATACTAAGGCGTTTTTTTTTTGTTTTTTTTTTTAAACGACTGTATAGTAAGGCGTTTTTTTTTTAAAAACGACCATGTATAATAAGGCGTTTTTTTTTTTAACAAAACGATCATGTATACTAAGGCGTTTTCTTTCTAAAAACGACCATGTATAATAAGGCGTTTTTTTTTTTCAAACGACTATGTATAGGAAGGCGTTTTTTTAAAAAAAACGACCATGTATACTAAGGCGTTTTTTTTTTTTCAAACGACTATGTATAGGAAGGCGTTTTTTTAAAAAAAACGACCTTGTATACTAAGGCGTTTTTTTTTTGTTTTTTTTCAAACGACCATGTATAGTAAGGCGTTTTTTTTTTTTAACAAAACGACCATGTATACTAAGGCATTTTTTTTTTTAAACGACCATGTATACTAAGCCGTGTTTTTTTTTTTTGTTTTTTTTAAACGACCATGTATAGTAAGGCGTTTTTTTTTTTTTTTATTTTTTTTTTTAAACGACCATGTATAGTAAGGCGTTTTTGTTTGTTTGTTTGTTTGTTTGTTTTTTTCAAATGACCATGTATAGTAAGGCGTTTTTTTTCTAAAAACGACCATGCATACTAAGGCGTTGTTTTTTTTTTCAAACGACCATGTATAGTAAGGCGTTTTTTTTTTTTTAAAACGACCATGTATCGTAAGCCGTTTTTAAAAAAAAAAAAAAAACGACCATGTATACTAAGGCGTCTTTTTTTTTTTTTTTTTTCAAACGACCATGGATACTAAGGCATTTTTTTTTTTAAACGACCATACTAAGGCGTTTTTAAAAAAAAACAACCATGTATAATAAGGCGTTTTTTTTTTTTAACAAAACGACCATGTATACTATGGCTTTTTTTTTTTAAACGACCATGTATACTAAGGCGTTTTTTGTTGTTTTTTTTCAAACGACCATGTATAGTAAAGCGTTTTTTTTTGTTTGTTTGTTTTTTGTTTTTTTTTCAAATGACCATGTATAATAAGGCGTTTTTTTTTTTCTAAAAACGACCATGTATACTAAGGCGATTTATTTATTTTTTCAAACGACCATGTATAGTAAAGCATTTTTTTTTTAAACGACCATGTATACTAAGGCGTTTTTTTTTTTTTTTTTTTTTCAAACGACCATGTATAGTAAGGCGTTTTTTTTTTGTTTGTTTGTTTTTGTTTTTGTTTCAAACGACCATGTATAATAAGGCGTTTTTTTTTTTTTAACAAAACGACCATGTATACTAAGGCATTTTTTTTTTTTTTTTTCAAACGACCATGTATAGTAAGGCGTTTTTTTTTGTTTGTTTTTGTTTTTGTTTCAAACGACCATGTATAATAAGGCATTTTTTTTTTTTTTTTAAACGACCATGTATACTTAGGCGTGTTTTTTTTTTTTTTTTTTTCAAACAACCATGTATAGTAAGGCGTTTTTTTTTGTTTGTTTTTTTTTTTTTTTCAAATGACCATGTATAGTAAGGCGTTTTTGTTTGTTTTTTTTGTTGTTTTTTTTAAACGACCATGTATACTAAGGCGTTTTTTTTTTTTTTTCAAACGACCATGTATAGTAAGGCGTTTTTTTGTTTTTTTTCAAACGACCATGTATAGTAAGGCGTTTTTTTTTTTTTTTTTAAAACGACCATATATACTAAGGCGTTCTTTTTTTTTGCTTTTTTTTTTTCAAACGACCATGTATAGTATGGCGTTTTTTTTTTTTTAAAAAAACGACCATCTATACTTAGGCATTTTTTTTATTTTTTTTTTCAAACGACCATATATACTAAGGCGTTCTTTTTTTTTGCTTTTTTTTTTTAAACGACCATGTATAGTATATATATATATATATATATATATATATATATATATATAAATGTGATTAACTTTTTTACCCCCACTTTAGGTTCTCTGTGGAAGAAGAAAACGTACTAGAAAAAAAAAAAAAAGCACGGTAGTTTTTTCATTTTAATTAGCATTAAAATCTAACGTTTTCCGTCAAATTGTTCCCCTGCGTAAGAAAAGTTACTATTTTGGTGTAAAACTCCCAAACATTGGCACATAATCATAATTCAATTTTGATAAGAAAGACCATAACAAAAACCTTGGTCAACTGAAATAACTTTAATTAAGAACCAACATAATCCCTTAATAGTAGAAAAACATCCCTTCTTTACATTGAAGTACAATATACGCGGACTGTATATATGCTACAACGATGCATCCGCACACACACACTTGAAATGATACGCAACGTGACAGCTGAAATATTAATACTTTCTTTCAAATGTCAATAAATACCCAAAGTGACCTCATGCAGATTATCAGATAATTGGGGTTTGTGTTGGCGGACTGTCTGACAAATTCCTTGCCAATATCAACAGGCGCATTCAAGTTTCACCATACGACGAGTGCAGCTTTTCTCTCCTGACAAAACGTGACAACATATCCGACAAAAGCACAACTTCCTTGGCAGAGGACATCCCAGAGTAATCCCACAAATCCTCATTCATCTCAACAATGACTCAATGTTTGCACTGGAATTTAGTAGGATTTTGCACAAAAACATGGCACAATTGATTTTTTTTTTTTTGGTCCTAATGTTTCGAAATTTTTGACTTGAACATCTTGATCAGTTCCCTTCTAAATTCCAGTAAGAACAGTTAATATTCCCTTATTATCACATAACTTGAATGAAGAGGATGGCTGATAGGGAAAGGGAAAAAAAAAAAAGCACATTGACTTACAAATATTTTTTTCCCTTCTTTTGTTTCAACATAACAGATCGTTGCTGGCCCTCCAACTCTTCACCAGGTTATGACGTAAATTCACATTTTACAGCGCATAACAAAAACGCACACAAATAAAATGGCAGATACATCAAACTAACATATGACCTTGTACATCCACCACATGAAAAACAGTGACAACAGCAGATCAGTGGTGGGCCAAAAAAAAAAAAAAAAAAGGCAGCATAAGAAATGACTCTATCTCCTGCATATTTCTGGAAAAATGATTCTAGATATCAAGGCGGACTTGAGCAGCACCACAGCCAACTAGCAACCCTAAAATATTCACATAGCTTTGTGCGTGCAAGTAACGTACATATACAGGCCGACATTAAAAAGAACACGTGGGATTGTGTACGGTAAAAAAAAAAAAAAGGACTAACGTGGTAACTAAAAAGCAACCTAAAAGGCATTGAGAGTGAAAGGCTGGCGTGCACGGGCGCTTCAGTCGACTTTCTTGCCGCGCAGCCGAAGCGTGTCCAGCAGGTGTCGGCACACGGGGCCCGTGTGTTGCGAGAGCAGAGTCAGAACCTTCCCGTGGACGAGCGTCAGGAGGGTCTGGTGGCCCGCCGCCCACACGCGGTACCAAGGTCCGTAAAAGGGGTCGGACACGGCCGGGCACAGCATGTTGTTGAGATTCACCTCGGTGACCTGGAGGAGAGGAGAAAGGTTACCGCGTCATGAACACATATTAAAGTTTAAATTCTCAAACTGGTTGCAATGCTGCATCGCATGCATGAGCTCAATATTACAATTTTTATTTATTTATTTATTATTATTATTTATTTTTTTAAAGAAGTGACCTGTCCACAATTACGAGTGCAAAACTCGCGCCATAAACAGTGGCAAGATATTCGTATTTTTCCAAAATTTTATATTATTAAGTGTTATTGAAAAACATGTCACAATCTTTTTGCTGTTTCTTGGTGACCAATGATTATTTCATATGTCATGTATTTTACACTTGTATTATTTTAAACCTTTATAAGAAAATACTACTTCTATATTTTTTTCCCCCTGGGCAGACAAAAAACTATAAATAATTTATAACTGCTGATAATAATAATAATAAACACATAATTAAAATAAAAATAAAATATTAATAAATCTAAACAAACTAAATCATTTATAATGATGAATAATAATAATAAAATAAATTAATTAATAATAAAAAAAATAAAAAAATGAAATATAAATAAATCTAAAATAATAATAATAATAGCAATAATAATGATAATAATGATAATAATAATAATAATAATAATAATTGCCCTGCTGTACCTCACCTACTGCCCAAAAGCCGGCTGGGTTAGGCTCCAGCACCCCCGCGACCCTTCAGGTTAAGAAAATAGATGGATGGATAATAATAATAATTTATTATACATCTTTCAAATATACTGCAATAAAACACCATATTAATTTAATCTACAATATTTGGGGTAAAAAGCAAGAATGTGTTGCTGATTTCACTCTTTTTTTTATTTTAATTTTGTCAAAAAAAAAAGAAAAAAGAATCTGTTCAAACATCTATAAAGCAGAACCACATGGTTCGAAAATTCAGGAAAAGGGGGGAAAAAAAAAAGAAAAAGTTAAGGTTAAGGAGTCGGCATAATGTGATTACCCCCCCCTCAAAGGAATGATTGCGAATAATCATACAAAATGGTATGGATATAATAATAATGTGATTTAAAATGGATGTCGGGCAAGAGCAACCAATTGAACTATGGCAGTCGGCCAGCAGGGGTCTCTCTCTTACCAGGCCAAGAACTTGCAAGAAGAGGAAGTGATAGAGGAAAAGGATGCCTGTGGAGAGCAGCGCCCACCATATGTCCCCCAGAGGCTCAGGCTTGTAAACACCTATGAAGGGAAAACATTCAGAAACGCAAAATACATTTGTGTTCGGAGGGTAAAAAGAAGAAATGCATCAAGGCAGGACCCGTCGAGTTTGTAAAGTACTGAAGAAAAAAAAAAAAAAAAAGTCAATTCATCCATATTTGACTAGTTTTTAAGACTGCAGTTGCAGTTGAGAGGATGTGGTGTCAAAATGGCTTTTCCTGTTTTCTCTTTATTAGTGTGAATAAAAGACTACACGGTATCATGTGGTCTTGTTTTACATTGGCTTGATTACGCACACACCAACCAAAAAACAAACAAAAAACAAAACAAAACAGATTTTGCAGCTACAATGTAGGTACCAGGTAACAGTCCCAGTCAAAAACATTTGTATATTTTAATATATATTCATATTTTTATAGGGTGACTTTTATAGTTCAGTGTACAAAAATTAATTACCTGTATATTCTTTTTTTTTTTTAAATAAATTTTTATCATTATTATTATTATTTTTTTTTAGTATGACTGCCATACTATACTAAATTGAATGGAAATTGAATCTCCCAACTCACTTTTTTTTCCACTTTTTGTGGAAAGACTTCCAGCTTCCACAAAATACTAAAGGTAGCATTAGCATAGCAAACAAGCCGATGTTAGCCACAGTAGCATAACTTGTTCATACAGTAATGGATTGTTACTATACGTCTAAATGTTATCTATTTCAAGTTTTATTTGTCGTAATTTACAATCAAAAAAAAAAAAAAAAAGAGATGATAAACATAGCTGTCAAGCAGCAACAAATTCCGCATAATTGACCTCGCCTTCTGTCTCCGATTTTTATTTTATTTTTTTTGGGGAGTTAATCAAAAATAGAACACTGGTTCTTAGCCTGGGTTCGATTTTTTTTTTTTTTTTTTTTGGCGCATTAATCAAAAATAGAACACTGGTTCTTAGCCTGGGTTCGATTTTTTTTTTTTTTTTTTTGGCGCATTAATCAAAAATAGAACACTGGTTCTTAGCCTGGGTTCGATTTATTTTTTTTTTTTGGCGCATTAATCAAAAATAGAACACTGGTTCTTAGTCTGGGTTTGATTTTTTTTTTTTCTTTTTTTTGGCGCATTAATCAAAAATAGAACACTGGTTCTTAGTCTGGGTTTGATTTTTTTGGCGCATTAATCGAAAATAGAACACTGGTTCTTAGCCTGGGTTCGATTTTTTTTTTTTTTTTTTTTTTAACGACCTCTACTTCACAGAAATTCACCTATGTGAGGGAACACACAAAAAAAAATAATTCTGGTCCAATGATGAGGCCCGACCGGCGAACGTTGTACTTCTAAATCACTCTCACTAGAACAAATTTAAATCCCTGGCGGTGTTATCTCGACAAAAAGTTTCCCACTCCCACTTAAGACGGCACAAAAAGCTGCTCTTAGTGAGGTGCACAATTATGTCCCCGCTCGATATAGACATGCCTTCATGTCGCTTGAGCCTCCCTAAAGGTTAATTAACGGAAAATAACGGCGACGCTCCAAGCAGCTCTTGCAAATGGTTATGAGATTCCGCTGGACATCTTATCAATGTTGAGTGAAGCCTGAAAACATTTGTTCATAAGCAGGACGGTCGCCTTTATAGGAGGTGAAAGGGGACATAAACAAAGCACACGGAGAAGTTCAGCTAATACGGTTGAACCGACACAGACGACGCTGGCACTGACGTCGGACGAGAACAAAGTCTGGCGTCAATGGAGGGATGATGCAGGCAGAGGGCAACGCCTTACCTCCTTTCCTGAAAAGGTAAAGTGGCACCAGATACAGCATGGAGTGCTGGATGTAGTAAATCTCCTTTTCAAATGGCAGCTGAGGAGACACCAAAGAGCGGAAATCACAAATGTTCGGAGAGGAGGAATGACATCATCGTCTGCCATGATACAGCAACTTGCGGCGACGCGAAAGCGGATGTAACGTCGGCGCGCAGATTAGACTGGTGAAGGTTTGAAAAGGTCAAAGAACAGAGTCTACACGTTAAATATAAACACATAGGCCACATTTACATTCCGTTATTTATATATCGTTAACCCATTCGCTGCCATTGACGTGTGTATCCGTCAATGGCAGTGAATGAGTTAAGTCAATCCCGTTCCACTGACATAAATATACGTCAATGGCAGTAAATGAGTTAAAGTACAAATAAAACTGTAATTTCATGTACGGCTGGTTGATTAATCGGCACGGTGCGTACAAGTTCCCTACATTGTGAAAGTACCCTGAATGCACCACGTTGCTTGTAGCAAACCCGGAGCGATTCGACGTGATTCTACCGTCCCTAAGCGTCCTTTAAAATATTTCACGGACACCCCAGTTGGCGTTAACTGTAAAACTAAACACGCGGCAAGAAGAATTACATCCACTGTATATTTAAATCCAAACGTGCTTCGTTTTTAAAACATCGCTAGCCTAGCGCTACCGCTAATGAAAGATCCCATTCAAATGCTACCGGAAACGTTACCGTCGACTTCGGGAGTGATAGTCCTTCAAATAACGAATATGCGCACAGAAATGCTGTTGAAACACATGCCCACATGTAAAGTGACACTACTCAAAATGCACAAAACATCTGAAAAATGAGTTATTTTAATAGAATTCAACTGCAACATTCTCCTGTTCTGCTCGTAACTACGTTCACCATGGATGCACGGCACCACACTGCCCCTATGAGGCCAAAATGCGCAGTAACATTATTTTTTTACTTTCTTACTAAATTAATTTCACATTAACTCATTCACTCCCAGCCATTTTCACATTTCGCAATCCCGGCTGTTTTACGGGATTTTGACTGATTTTGCAAGGCCCACAGAATATTGTGTTCTTTTGCTATAAAAGTATGGAACCTATCAAAAGAAAGATTAAACTCTCTTCTTTGTTTCTATCTGTTTCCGTTTTGCAGCAATGAGCATTAGAAGAGAGCTAAGTTTCATCAGTTTTCACAAATCTATTTAAAATTGTAAGTAATTGAGCTTTTTTTCTAGATGGCCCTGGTTGATCTCTTTTGCTCTGCTGCCACCTGCTGGCCGTTTGTGTAATAACTACAATTTCTGCAACCGTTCTTTGCAGTTGAGAGGCTGCATCAAAGCCTTCTGTATGCTCTAGCATAAAAAAAACAAAAAAAAACCACAACGTATAAATACGTCTTTGGGACACTTGTAACATTTAAAAAAACTTATTTATACGTTATTGGGAGCAAATGAGTTAAAAGCAAAGTTTTCATGGATTGTATAAAATTTACTTTCTTCAAAATTGAAGGATACAAATATCCAAGTATTTTTATTTTTTTTTTGTCATACCAACAGTGACATTTTCACATGACAGCACAAAATAGCACAAAATAACAGCACAAAATCAATCAAAAATAATAGTAATTATTATTTTTTTCTATAATCATCCAGCCCTAATTTCAATATTAAAAACGTCCATTTTTTTTTACAGTTGCATTTTAATCTTTACATCTCCACGAAATGAAAGCTTGAGGAACGGACACACGTGAGACGACAACAGATGCGGAGAGGGCAAGCTTGCATGAGCACAACGTTTGCTTACCAGTCTGGTGTTGACCACAGGGAACATTAGAGCCAACAGAGCACCATTCAACATATGGACCTGCAGCCTACAAATACAAACGAGCAACCGTGACAATCAGCTGACGTGATTACAATCCGGAGGTCATCATGAGTGAACTTCACAGATTTGATTTCGGCCAGCGCGACGTTCACCCACAAATGCACACTAACTGAGCCCATCTACCACTTCTGCAAATCCATTTCTGCATTGCACACTTGGCGCTTGAGTTTATTTGTTCCGATTCACGCAGCCAGTACGAGTGGGTGGGAAGTTGCTCGGTTTGTGTTGATTCAACTTGAGCCGGTAATGTGCTTCAATTGCCATCACGATTTTTACTATTCATATTCTTTGAGGCTATTTAGTGATAGATATGTTTTTTTTTTTTTCTGCTAAAAATCTGTATCGGCCTCAAAAAATAAATATTGGTTGGGCCCTATAATATAATAGAACTCAATTACCCCCCCCCCACCGCCACCATTTTTTAATCACTATACAAATCTGAAGGATGAAATAAACACCAATCACTGGTTAATTAACAGTAATCAGGGGGAAAAATGCTTTCCTAATACACTTTAATGCAAAATTAAAATGAATCTGATTAGTCGATTAATCAACTGCGTAATCGATAGGTTAATCGTTTCTAAAAATATTCAATCGTGACAATTAGGGCTGGGAATCTTTGACTGTCTCGCGATTCAATTCGATTACGATTTTTGGGTCCACGACTCGATTCAGAATCGATTTTCGATTCTCGATTCACACGATTTTCGATTCAAAATGATTTGATTAGCAAATGATTTCTGCTTCAATTTACAGATATGCACAACATTGTCATGAGCTACTCCAGTCTGCATTGCAAGACAAAATGACAAATAGAGACGTTAAAGTGTCTTTTTTTTGTTTTTTTTTGTTTAAACATTTATTAATTTTGTATTCCAAGTGCCCTTTTCCACAAAAACAGCAAGTGGGCTACAACTGCGTTTTCCCCTTCTTCTTCATTTCTAATTTAAATAAAATCGATTTTTGGATATTAATATCGATTCGATTAATAAATGAGAATCTCGATTATTTTATGAATTGATTTTTTGGCACACCCCCTAGTGACAACACTGCATGCTAAAGTATATAGGTTAGCTTACCTGAAGACAACCATTGCAGTTTTACATGGTGGGCAGGCCAGCAGAAAGATCTGCATAAACAGAAACACAAACAAAGTCACAAAATATGGAACACAACATGGCTTTTAACAAGTGCTTGATAAATGCAACAAGAACATGAAAGTTAAAAATAAAGTATTTCGTGCTGAGAAGCTGAAAAATGTGCTGCATAAATTGTCAGTACGCTAACTGTTAACGGTTCAGGCTCAGTCAGATCCTGTTGAAATAGCGTTAGCGACATTTGCATCACTACACGAGGTAGCAACACGCTTCTGTACATGACACCAGTTGAGGTCTGGGCTTTTTTTGTGACTTCATCTCTGCTGCCGTTTTTTTTCTTCTTCTTCTTCTCCTTCACACGAGAGATTACGCTCTGAAATGGATTTCATGCAAATGACGAGGCAAGCTGCTTCTCAGTAAGAAGGTCTTGACTAAGTAGAGATGTTTGCTTGTCTGCTCAGAAATTGACTGCTTAAAGATTCGCGTGTCACTGCTGACACGTTTATCAGGAACTAATACGCTGTATAAAGTAGTAGAATTCTTTTTTTTTTTTTTTTTGGGGGGGGGTGAGGCTAATCTGTCTGTTTCAAATGATGCGTGGCAAAGCCAGATTGGGATAATGTGATAACTCGCATTAATCCCGAGCTGGGCTGCTGCCGCCGCATGAAGTTGTGATATTATTTTTGCGCATGTTCACTTACAGGATAAAACGGTTGCTGATTCATTCGTATGCTGAGGAGACAAAATGGAAGCTCAGGGATTTGCATGTAACGTCAGCCTCTCCCTCGTAAGGGTCTCACATTTTGCGTGAGGAGGCATTTGCGCAAATGTACGCGCTATGTCAGGGGTGTCAAACATACGGCCCGCGGGCCGGATCAGGCCCGCGAGATGATTTTGTAAAGTAAAAAAAAATAATAAAAAAAATAAAAAATTATGTCGGACTAATTAATCAGCTGGCCCGCGAGATGATTTTATAAAGTTTAAAAAAAAAAAAAAAAAAAAAAAAAAAATTAATGTCGGACTAATTAATCAGCTGGCCCGCGAGATGATTTTATAAAGTTAAAAAAAAAAAAAATAAATAAATTAAAAAAAATATGTTGGACTAATTAATCAGCTGGCCCGCGAGATGATTTTATAAAGTAAAAAATAAAAAATAAATAAATAAAAAAAAAATTGTAATGTCGGACTAATTAATCAGCCGGCCCGCGAGATGATTTTATAAAGTTAAAAAAAAAAAAAATTGTAATGTCGGACTAATTAATCAGCCGGCCACAATCAAAACATGAATTTGTAATTTCACAAGCAGTCCTCAGATGAGCAATGCAACTTGTACGGGGAATTGTCGTCCTGGATGTCATTATTTTATAACACAACTTAAACTACGTTTTGTTTAATTATTTTTTTGTAATCACACACAGACATAAAATGTGTTAAATACGACAGAAATTCCATTACTGGTAACACAAATAGATATGACAAGGATTTAACGTCCTTATCAGTAACTGCGCCTCGCAATGCATCCTGGGAAAAATATATACAGTGATACCTCGGCTGGCGAACGCTTAAGCTCACGAACTTTTCGCCTCACGAACATTAAATTGGCGAGCATATAGTCTCTGCTGACGAACTAGTTTTCGGCGGACGAACCAAACCACGCGGTCGAACAGCACCACATCCCAGAAGGCAGGTTTTGGTTCTGTGGAGAACACGTCTGACAACCCAATAATAAAATGTTTGGCTTAGATTCCAAATGGTTTCCACCTCAGCGGCATGCCAACGTCTCAACAACTAGCAACCAACTTCCTCAGCATCTCCCGTAAACAATTTAGCCGCATTCTGTCCACAAGTGTGAGCACTGGCAAACTATCCGTGGCGCTGCTGATGTAGCATTAGCGACACGATTAACTTTAATAGCGGCGTCCCTCTGTTAATTTTACAATTAAAACCTGCACACTTGGGCTTCTGTTCTCTTTCGCGGTTAATGCCATGCGAGCGTCTCTGTTTTTTTTTTTTTTTTTTTTTTCTCGCGTCTCTGGTTTTTGATAAAATAGCGATTAGCAATATTTCACAACATGCTGCGGCTGACGTTGCTCCTAATAGTTGAACGATCAGACACTTAGAGTGGATATAAAAAGTCTACACACCCCTACCTAATAGGGGTGTGACTTGCCTAGCACCTGACGATTCGATTCGTATCACGATTCACGGGTCACGATTCGATTCGATACCGATTAATCCCGATTTGAATTTATAAGTCGATTGTTGTGATTTTTTTTATTTATTTTTTATTCAAATTTAGAAAATACTAAACAGTGAACTTGCACAGTGTAAGATTTGGATGAAAATGTGTTATTTATTCACTTGAAACTTCAGTCTTAGTCATTGAAATAAAATATTAAGGCTTAATGTTCCGTTCATATAACATTCTTCCGTGCTTAAGGTGTGAACCCTAACCCGACGTAAGACGTTTTGTTGAATATTTTTCCATTAAAAATGGAAGTTTAAAAATCGATTCAGCCGCCTATTGAATCGATTCGAGAACTGCGCGATGTAATATCGCGATATATTGCCAAATCGATTTTTTTTTTAACACCCCTACTACCTAAAATGTCAGGTTGTACAAAAGTTGCCATTTGAACATGGACACATTTATATAAAGTACCACAAATTTCATCCTGAAAATGTGTAACATAAGCTGAACCACAAAAAAAAGAAATAAATAAAAAATCACAGAGGCTAATACTACTACTACTAATAATAATAATAAAAATATTTTTAAAATAAAATATTTTCCGAGTGAGTTAAATGTCTGTAACTGTACATTGAAGGTATTCTGTCTCTTTAAATCCATATTGCAGACATATTGCACCAGTCAAAGGTTTGGGCACACCTTGTCATTCAATAACATGTGAATCATGTGAATGAGTGAATGTGCTTCATTTTTGATACCGTGTTGCTGTGCTTCCTACCCTTTAACCTTTATATTTTGCCCACTTTAATCTGCCTGTTGAACGATGACACCACACTCTGAGAGAAAAAAAAAAAAAAAAAAAAAAAAAAAAGATTGCAGGCTGTTTTGATACGATAAATCATCTATCTGGACTGAGTTCAAACTTGACCAGGTCCTCTATGATTAACTTACAGCTGAAAAGGTTTTAATGATGACAGGAAAATATCACATTCATAAAAAGAAAATGTGCTGTATTAAAAAAAATAAAATAAAAAATACAAAAAAAAAAAATCTTCATTTGTCATAAAATAATTACGTTTAGTTGAATCAGCACAGGGCGGCACGGTAGTTGAGTGGTTAGCACGTCCGCTTCCCAGTTCTGAGGTCTCCGGTTCGAGTCCAGGCTCGGACCTTCCTGGGTGGAGTTTGCATGTTCTCCCCGTGCCCGCGTGGGTCTTCTCCGGGTACTCCGGTCTCCTCCCACATTCCAAAGACATGCATGGCAGGTTAATTGGGCGCTCCGAATTGTCCCTAGGTGTGCGTGTGAGTGTGGATGGTTGTTCGTCTCTGTGTGCCCTGCGATTGGTTGGCAACCAGTCCAGGGTGTCCCCCGCCTACTGCCCAGAGCCAGCTGAGATAGGCGCCAGCAGCCCCTGCGACCCTTGTGAGGAATAAGCGGTCAAGAAAATGGATGGATGGATGGATGAATCAGCACAATTGAGATCTAGTGGCCATGACATTACTACAGCTGATAGTGTATATACGGATAGCGCTTTTGACAGATAAAGCTGATATTGTGATCACTTGCTGTTGCTGAATGTAAAACTTGATAACAACGTGACTCGTCATGAAGCACACTCAAAGTGAAAGCTTGCAAAAACTAAGCAAAAAGAAAATATTGGTGACACACAAGTCATGAGACACTTTTCTTTTCAAAAAGTACTTATTCATGATTGTGTTGGTAAAAAGGGAATTCTCGCAAGTTGCAATGCGTGTTGCCAGATGAGATGCATCCCCACTTTAATCAGATTTAAGGATGTCACGATAAGGGCGATATCGTGATATTAAAACTGCCACAATATCGTCGTCGTCATGTTCACAATATTTAAAAAGGAACACATCTGTTCAAAAAGTCAGGTTGATTTCCATTTGTGCAGTTCTAGCACCCTCTAGTGGCTAGTTTATTAGTGCCATTTAATTTCCATTAGGGATGTTTTGGCCTTCTATGTTTAAAATCTCTGTTAATTGTCAGATGAAGGGGAACCTAATTTGCTTGTGAAGCGATCGATGTGTGCTTGCATTAGCAAGTAAGTGCCTCACTATTGTTATTAGTGATTGTAGGTGGTTTATATGCATTGCTGTTATGTACAAAAGCACAATATTGTGCTTTTTTTTTATTATGTGCTCTTTTACAATACAATATTGTGATCTTTTTGAAATATCGCCAACACCCCCACAATATCCTGATAATTATCGTATCGTGATAATATCGTATTGTGATATTTCTGAATATCGTTACATCCCTAATCAGATTCATATCACCTCCTATGGGAATCTGTGTTGTATAACAACTTATCCACATATGTATTGTATACAGCTGAGCGCCAACTCATCTGACCATTCTGCAAAATTCCAATTTACAGTCACCGCATGATGGCTCACTTGCCATGACAACACAACCACACACATGCGCCAATAACAAGTCATGAGTGAAATTCCTGAAAATCCCATTCATGCGATAAATGAACAACTCTAAGCAAAGATTCACAAACTGGGCTATAACTCATAAGCAATGCACGACGTCAACAAGATGTGTCACAGACATATACACAAGTCTGTTCCCAAAAGAGTTGACATTCGACTTTTCTATGGCGATAGATTACCTGGGACCTTTTCTCCTTACATTCAATTTGAGACAAACTAAAATGCAAAGACGCTACAAGGGGATTTGATTTCAGAAACATGAAACAACAAATGAACTAACAACAAACTAACCAGTAGGAAGGCAAACCTGTCTGGATTCTTGTGTCTGCTCCGTGTAAAACTTGTAAGGTTGCAATTTGAACGGGGAGGGGGGAACATTGGCTCGTTTGCATGAGACAGGATCAACGTCTAAAAACCTGACGAGTACAGCATGGTGGAAAAGTTCAGTTAAAAGCGTAGGCTTATTATTATGGTTCTTCAATATTTCACCATGTGCAATCTCAATCAAATTCTAACTACATTCTTCATTTAGCATTGTACAGGGTTATGCGCATGAACTTTTCACAATGGCATGCAATCATGTCCCGTGCAGGTCAGGCAATCAGGTAGGAACCAATGAAAACTGTGATCGTAGCAAAAGTGCTGACTTGCTTGAGAACAGGCCCGACAACCTTTATCATTAGCAAGGCAAAAGCAAATCAATGTATAAATTTGTGTGGCATTGCTATCCACGTGTGAATAATACGATGGCACAAACTACACCTCACCTTCGTTATCCAACACCTACAAACCAAACAAAGGAACAGTAGAAGGGATATTCTGGATTGTCAGGTTATGAACTACAGTTGATCTATTTTGATGAGACAAAGAAAGGCCTCTGGCGATCTGAATTTTGAGAGGACTCAGACGGGCTCCATTTACGACAAGGAAGTTGACAAAGAGAAATTGCAAAAGAGTGCAAGTGAAGTTTGTGAAAACTTTCACGCTGGAGTAGGAGGAACTCCAACAGAAGGCACACAACAGGGTAAATCGAATACAATAATGCACTTAGTTAGGGGTGTTAAAAAAATCGATTCGGCATTTCTCGAATCGATTCAATAGGCAGTCGAATCGATTTTTTTAACATCAGTTTTTTGATGGAAAAATATTCAACAAAACATCTTACTTCGGCTTAGGGTTCACACCTTAAGCATAGAAGAATGTTATATTAATGGAACATTAAGTCTTAATATTTTATTTCAATGCTGTTCTAACATGAAAAAGGTTACAACCTGTTTGTTAAATGCAGTTATAAAACTGAAGTTTCAGATCAATAAATAATACAACTTCATACAAATCTTACAGTGTACAAGTTTACTGAATAGTATTTTCTAAATTTGAGTAAAAAAACAAAAACAAAAACACACAACAATCGACTTGTAAATTCATATCGGGATTAATCGGTATCGAATCAAATCGTGACCTATGAATCGGGATACGGATCGAATCGTCAGGTACGAGGCAATTCACACTAGGGATAGACCGATAATCGGCCGGGGCATTTTGACAAATATCGGCATCGGCCATGTTTTGAATCTGAAGGCCGATAAAGCTCACTGAGCAGGGGATACTTGCGAACGTAGCGAATTTGGGGTTTTCATCAGGATTTGTAAGATGTTCGCAGTCAGTTTTTATTTGTCGTAAACACATTTGGAACATATTCACACAATTTTTCACCGCAAAAATCTTTTTGAAACGTTTTTACGAACCCTAACAAAAACCCCAAATGAGCTACATTCACATGAATTTGTTACTCAGTGAGAAATTATATATAGTTTGAAAGAATTCCCCCCCCCCCTCCCCATTTTACTGCAAATGAATATCGGCTTGAAATATCGGTTATCGGCCAACTTGACTACAAATAATCTGTATCGGTATCGGCCTTGAAAACGAATCGTCAGGTACGAGGCAATTCACACCCCTACATTTAGTTATGTTACTGACTGACGCATTGCATTATATGGAGCAGTGTTTGCTTCTCGTATTGTTTGCTGAACCACTTGAGTCACCGAGTGTCATCCTTACCTGGATCATGGTTACCACATGGCACGGATTCAGCAGGTAGATCACGGTCTTGGTGGCGAATTTGAACCCCACCTCCACCCCAAAAGTCATGCACAGTGCAACGAGCAACAAGTTCTTGCCTAGACTATCCTCTTTTGATCTGATGCACTCTCTCCCCACCACTTTGAGTTCTTTGGAGATGTTGATTTTCTTCAACGCCACGCCGATCTCCACCACGGAGATGAGAAACACCACCAGACTTTCACTGATGCGCTGCTGGGGCGCGAGGAAGGCGGCACATTCTGGGCCCCCGTTGCCCTCAAACTTCGGGTCCACCCCGCCGTAGACCCAATCTAACAGGCTGTATATGTTGTACCTTGACATATTCCTCCTCTCGTGGTGGAAAAGATACGAACAAGACGGAATGAAAGACGTCACACTGACTTCTTGGCGAAACATGAACTGCTAGATTTGCCTTTGGCTGTAAGTGGAGAGGAAGACATGTACGGGCCTTGCCCTGCCTCAGCTAGCAAATTAGCCAAACCTCCAGTTCCTCCTCCTCCTCCTCCTCTTGAGGCGGATGACAAACTTGCAGCTCGCTGCAGCCTGCAGGAAGCGGCCGGTAGCATCAAGGTTAATAGTTGTGCCGCAGTGATGACCGGGAAGCCCGCATCCTCATTCACCCACCCTTAACTGGCGTCTCCATTGCTTGGAGCAAACATGTTTATTCGCTCTCGGAAAGTCTGACCCCGAGTTAGCAACATCATCAGCGCCGGGGCGCTAGCTAGCTAGCTAGCTAGCTTAGCCACCAAGCAGTGTCATATACAATATTAACCCTGAATTTTGACTCTCAGACTGAGCTGCGATTCCATTGGCTATGGCGTAACTATGCTGCGTTCAATGTCCCTTTGCAACATGAACACCGGAAGCGCGAGGCAACTTCATTTTCTTTTTTTTTTAAATCCATTTTCATGCCGTCGGTTTGATGTCTGCTTCGGGTTGAATTTGTTACACATTTGTTGACGTGATTGTTAATTGTAAAACCGACTTCCAGTCGACATGAGAATAGTTTTTATTTCTATATTTGCCTGAAAGACAAACTTTGGGCATAATCACAGGCTAGTAAAATCCATAACGCAACGGGTGTTGCGTTTGGATTTTCCGGACATCCAAGATGTAAATAAGTTTGCTATTTGTTAGCAGATTGATCTGAATACAATTTTATTGTCTTGCAAACAATAACGTTAAATTTAATTAAACACGATTAAGCAGTTATTACCTGAACCCTGTACAACCGTTTCAGTCCAGAGCAAGTGGCAAAATGGGCGCCCTCTGAGGTGGATAAAAACAGGGTGGATTTTGCTTCTTATTTCATATTCCATGAATGCAGTATTGATAATAATGCCATGTTTACACTAGTGGGGCTGCATAGAACATATTGCATTGACAATTTTTGGGTCATCTTTGTCTTTAAACTCAAGTCGATATTACCGTAATTAATTATGTTCTTAAATTATACGTAAAAAATGCAAATGATGTGAAACAACCTCCTAAGTATCAATTTTGCCTTTAATTTGTCCCTGCTGAGAAAGTCATTATCAATCATGCTTGAGATTGATATTAATGATATAAATAGAAGAAAACATATGTGCAAAAGCTTCAGCAGTTAACTTGAATTCTATATACATAATTTTCGGAAATCATTGTCTGTTGCACATCTCAACAAATTTGTTTGAATATCTTACTATACTGTACTTAAGAAATACTCCAATCGAAACGCTTGCTATTTTAAGGGTGCATAACGTAATAATTTATTTTGATCACCGTACATTTTATAAGATAACACTTTTTTTTTTTTTTGGGATCCATCATTCCACTGTTGCATGCTGCATGTAGTTGTTTATTACGGACTTCTGTGGGTGATGGGCCGGTCAAATAACATTTTATTTTTTATTTTTTTGCCTTCACAAATGAATACCTGGCATCACAGCATTTTCCATCAGAAAGGAGGAACATAAGTAGCAGTTAACGCAATATGTGGGCAGCTGGGCCTGAAGAGATGGCATCCAAATGGGAGCTAATGAGTTATTTTGTGCTATGAGGTTTGTTAGAATTGTGTGAAAATCAACCTAACCCTGAGGGGGCGACACCGATAGACCCGCTCCCCTCATCAGCACAGAGGAGGACTCAAGTCAAGGACTCAGTCAACACATCAAGTGATCAAGAGTAGCATAAACATGCTCATAAGTGTTTCTCTCTGGGGAAGGAGGTGGGTAGACAGTTGAGGATGAGAACTGAATGGCTAAGCATGTCATTGTATCAGCATAATGTTGTACTCTACTTGGAGTTGCCAATTTTCACAGTCCACTATTTTTTAAAGTGGAAGTCAACATTAAACATTTCTTGACAATAATATGTTATATGGGACATCATTAGTCAAAACGTGACATTGTGATTACATTTGTGGTATATGACTTATGAAGCAACAACCAATCACAACTCAACTGTCTATAATTAATGTGGTAATTTAATAATTTTCATATACAATTAATACCTTTAAACAGTCATTTTTCTACTTGCTGTCGACTGATGATGACATCACCTGTGCTGAGGAAGTAGGTAACGACCAATCATGGCTCAGTTTGCTGACCAACCCCAGAAAACAGGTGAGCAATCGATTGGTTGTTGCCTACTTCCTCAGCACAGGTGATGTCATTATCAGTCGACAGCAAGAGGAAAAAAAAAAAAAAAAAAAAAAAAAAAAAGAGGAAAAAATAGTTTTTAGGTATTAATTGTACAAATTCATTCTGGACAAAATATGAACTTTTCACTGCTGAAAATGGTTCACTGAGTCAAGTATCCCAATTTTGAGAGCACTGCTATATTAGTGTTGTACAAAGTACTAAGTCACTCTTGAATTTAAATTCCACTATATAACTTATATTTTGTAATGACATTTAAAATGATCATGATTGTATATAATATTACATATCAGCAGCATAAATGAGCCATTGCAGCATACAGTAGACATTTGGTGATGCATATTTTTTTTTGCTATTTTTTTTAACACCTTTAGTTAATTTGTGGTGTTGTAGTTTTTATGGGGTTTATCAATTTAAGAGGCGTATTTTTTTGCCCTTCTTTGAAGCTAAAAATGTAACAAAAATGCCGAGCTGTATATTATCGCCAAGAATCGATTACTATTGCTTATTTTAATGAGTATTCGGGCTTTTACACTAGAATTAAATATAAGATACAATTCAACCAACCAAAGTGGCCAGTGGGTGGAGCTGTGTTACCCGCGACTGCTGAAAAGCAGCCGCATTTGGCGGTTGGCAGGTGCCAAGTACTGTATACACATTTGTGCATGTATTTCATGAGACAAAGCAACGTTTTGTCTCATTTGTTTTAACATTTATTATTTGTTTTGACTTCCTCTATGTAGGGTTTACCAATGTAGCTCTTCTCTTCCTCTTCTCTTCTTCTCTTCTCTGAACTCTTTGCCACTGCTTACAGCCTTCTGTGCGAAGTAATTATTTTCAAGCAATTACTTTTATTGTGAACTTGTCATCTCCTGCATGATCCCTGCACTCCAGTTATTTCCCTGGTTTATGGTTATGACATTATGAGGCAATTCCAGGCAGACATAATGGGAAGCCATCAAACACACGTTCGAGTAGGTCTGAGAGAATGAAATCATTTCAGTGAGACAATTATTTTAATTTTAATGATAATTTAGACAGTTGCTTCATTTGAGGGAGGTACGTGGCAATATGGCATGGAACAAACAAAAAAAAAGTAGCAGTTCAGAGAGAAGTCATGGAGAAAAGAGAAGCTTTATGGTAAACAAGTGCCAGCAGGACAAAACTATTGCTATGCTACTGCTACTACGAACAATAATGTAATAATTTCTTGCACTGTGTGACTTTGTTGTCTCCTTTACATCGGTGACACATAGGCATACAATCAAAATCAAGTGAAGAATATTTACAAGAAGACATTTTACGGATAACAGTGCACTGAAGTCGCGCTGCATATTACAAGAGGCTAACATGCTACCTTACAGCTACCCGAAGGAGAAGAACTTCCAGAACGTAGTTAGCTTGTGGTCGTTCTTGCAGCTAGTGTCACACCAAATGAGTCGACCGCAACTTACCTTCCACAGCTTTGCTTTTGCTAGCTAGCCTGTGCTAGCTTTTGCCGCTAGGCGCTCTTGTTAGCCGCTCCAGAAAGTTGTTGCTAGCCACTGTTAGCTGCTCCAGAAAGTTGTTGCTAGCCACTCTTGGAACAATGACTCACATCTAAAAATCGGTCTGAAAAAAAAAGTGGTATCGGACATCCCTATATCGTATCGTGACCCTGGTTGGCGCCAATACCCAGCCCTAATAAAAACTGATGCATAATTCATATTTCATAAAGGCAATATTCATCAGAAAAGTGTGTTTAGACTAGTGGGGCTGCATAGAAAATACGTAATATTATAAATAATACTTTGGGGTTGGCTTCCCCTGTAATTTCATTACTTTTCTTTCAATTCAATTTTGTCTGTGCGCTTGTAGCACATCTGCTCTTGTTTGGTGCAGTATGTGCCGTTGATGTGTGTAATGTGATTTGTGTTTCTCTGATATTTTTTTTCCCCCTGGTGTGCCTTACTTGCAGGAAATTACAAGGTAAATGTCAACCATGTACGTTCTGAATACATCAATCCCATTGGCTAACTGAAATGCTACAATTTGTTTCTTCTCCTTCGAAGTCACATGCCATTGAACCCATAACCAGGGGCAGTGCAAGCAGTTCAAAAATGGATGGATTTTTGTTACTTCTATTATTTATTTTGTTACTAATTCTATACGGGTCAGCTGGGTTTTGGGGATGGGCAACTGGCAACCCAGTGCTCCTCAATTATCCATCCATCCATCCATCCATCCATTTTGTCATTTTCCCCAAAAATGTGATTAGAATCTAGTGAATGTGATGTGCCGATGATCATTCAGTTTTAGAAACAGCTGAGGTTCGTCAGCATAGCAACGGAAAGAGAGTCCATGCCTGCCTGATGACACAACCTTGTGGCAGCAAGTAAGCGTTAAAAAAAAGAAAAAAGAGGGGTCCCGGGAGAGAACCTTGAGGGACTCCACAGATGACGAGGGCTGACATACTCAATTTTGGAGGATACTCAACACACGAAGAACCTGTAAATTAGATTAATTAGTATTTTGGGCCCAAATTGTCTCAGCTCGTGAGATTGAATCACGATCAACTTGTTCTGTCAATGACAGTGATGTCATGGTGTCGCTTTATTAGATTTCTCTGATGTTACCGTCTTTCTGCTCTTTGCCTCCTGGTGGCTAATTGAATTACACGGTGCTAATTAAGTGCATTTTCTTAATTTCACTCTACTTCATCCATATTTGTCAGAGAATTATGTGTCAAGAATGTGTCGATTAATTATTTGATTACAGCAGCAACTTCTGATACTTTTATTGCTTGAAATCATTAAAAGCAAATCCTGTTCCATCTTTATTTGCTGCTTCTATTTTTTTTTTTTTAATAGCAAAACATGATTAATATTGTCTTCCCCTTATTCCTATTTTACAAGTGTAATGTGAAATGGCCATAAACATTTTAAGATGCATATTGTTGAATCGAATCGATGTCCAGTTGGAAAATGCTCGTTATGCAGAGCAGTAAATCGTTTCAGATGACTCAAACATGTTCATGGGGAACTCCAAGACAAAATACAACATCCTTTTATTTCAATTTCCGTTTGCTACATCTCATTACAGTAAGCACATGAAACGAGAGAAGTCAACACAAGAGTCCAGTCACTGAGCACATAGAGAGCCACTTCCCAATAACAATACAGAGTCCACTACGGTATGTTCCTGGAGCTGTCTTTGAGGGGGGCGGGGGGGGGGGGGGGGTCTTTTATCGCTCAACGCGTAGAGACATGCAGTGGAATTGCAGGAGAGAGAACACAGCATGTACAACTCTGCTTGCAAACATCTGCTAATTCACAGTTAAGTTTCGAACCAAAACAAAAACAAAAAAAGTGCACACAAGGTACTGATCTTGTAAGTAGACTCATGAATAGTATCTACCGCACGTTGTCAAGAGACTATAACACGCAGTGTTACAGAGCTGAATGTTAAGACGGCGCTACGTTATCAGGTTTGAAAATAAATTGACGCGACATATTCCATATTCACAAACTATCGGAATTGATTCCACAATATCTACAAATTCACAACTTTGTAACATTTTCCTCAGCTATCACGTGTTATTTAATATCTGCTGTATATGGTGCGCTACCCGTCAACAAAAATTGCATCGACATTTTAGAGGTTATCTGGTATAAACCATAAGCGGCACTAAATAGCATAAATATTTGTATATATATATATTTTTTAAATATACTTTTAATATAATGTGTCTTGGTGCAATGACATAGTTCCATTATAGTTAACTCTGGCCCTGTGGGAACATAACTGGCAAAACACACAAAAAAAATGAAAAAGTAGTACAGTTGAAATCCAGTTGATCGAAAACATTGACTCTCATTTCAGTTTGGACATTTCAACGTTGATCGATACGATGATTTTGGGGCTAAACATGTTCATGGCTGAAACGCAAATGTATACTGCATAAAAATAAGACGTAGAAGGCAAATGTTGGGTGACTGTTGTTGCCGCCCATAAATGGACAAACAAAAGGTGCGGCAAAATTAATCTCAGAATCGGCCGCCCCACTATTTGAGAAGCACTGCCTTAATGCGAGACGCTCGATTTCCTGTCCGGCTCGTGTAATTGAACAAACTGAATAATTTTCTTGATATACCACTTATCATCGAAAATAATACTGTATAAAATGTCAAAAAAATTGGTTTTACAATGATTTTCACACTATTCCATTTGACTCAGTGCGTTTTGAAATGAATACAAGCGTTACTACTCACAAGGCTTCTGAGATCCACTTGGAGGACAAGAGACTTTTGACACTTGCTCTGAGAGATGGAACGGTTCATTTCAGTCCTCCTCAATGCATAATTAACAATGCAGTCAAATAATTTAAAATCCCTGCAGGGGTAGAGTCGCTGAGACCACCTGTCACAACATGACGTGACCAAAAAAATAGTCAAATAAATGCTGCAAGTTATCTATTGATCGCTGCAGTCTGGCGAACATCCTCCAACTTTGACCTTGTAGTCGCTATTAAAATATGCTCCGAGTGACGCTACCGAGGAAGGAACTTCATTAAACGGCATATTTGTTACTGAACTGCAGGTAAAGCAGACTCATGAAATGTGCATGCTGGCAAATGAGGGTAAAAGCACTTTCATAACCTTGTCGGTGTAAATGAACATCACATAAATATGCATTCATAATTTATGAAGGTGTCTCTGGGGCTGTGAGTGGGTCACCGACGAGTAAATTGGCTGAACCACAAGAACACAGACACGAACAGCTACTTGAGCATAATACTGCATATACCATTGTGTGAACGAAGACCACTTCAAGAGCGGCCATAACACCGACTACTAATTATTCTTTCATTTACCCCTGAAGATGATTTCAAAATGTGTTTTAACAATTAGCACGGTGCAACATTGGTGGATGATGGTGGATCTTAAATAGGTGTTGAAAGTAAACTTTCTCCCAAGGGAAAATAATGGTCATTTGAAGATTTAAAATATAACCCCCCCCACCCCACCACCATCACTGGTTTAAATTGTTAAAAAAAAAAAAATGTGTACTTTGTGATCAAACTAGGTTCCCCCACCATCACTACTATAGATTTATGATTAATAGTCCTAATTTGTATAATAGACGAACAACACCGCAAAACAGAAAAGTTGTACAACCAGTGCACAAAGTACTGTATTAAAAAGGCAAAAGTATAACACGAATAAAAACAGTGCTTTTTTTAAAAACAAAAACAAATTAAAAACAAGAGGGACCTTGCAGCGGTAGCTGCTCGGGCACTAAAAATCAACCCCTCTTTTTTCTTATATTGAATGTATAAAAATAATCAGTTTGTGTTTATTTAAAGAGGAAGTTAACCCAAAAATTGTTCTTTACAATGTTACATGTGCCCCCACTAGCCTCAACAAGACATTCTAATTAATATTGCGTTCATGGAATATGCGTTAACCTGCACAGCCCACCATTTTGTAATCCACCTCAGGGGGCGGCCATTTTGCCATTTGCTATCGACTGAAAATGGCACTACACTTACTCAGGTAACAACCAATCATGGCTTCGGCTTCCGAAAACAGCAAGTGTCAAAATGGCCGCCGCCCGAGGTGGATAAAATGGTGGCTTTTGCTGCTTAACTCATATTCCACAAACACAATATTTATCAGAATATAGCGTTTAGACTACTGGAGCTGCATTGAACATAGTGTAAAAAAACAAAACAAAACAAAATAACTAAGCAGATGTGGAACTGAGCTTCAATCAGAGGTAATAATGGCATTTTGTTACGACTGTATGAAAAGCTCCAAAGAAAATGTGGAGTCCTATAATCACTTTTGTGTCATCTTGTCACAGTAAGTCGTCGGTCCGCCTTCACTCTAGTGGGCAATTTTACAACGTGCCCCTAATCATCGGGTTGAGTACAGCCACAAAGTGCGACCACCTCTTATGATTTTGTACACGCGTGCTGCAAATGTGTGACGATACCTTTTTGCTCCGTTTATGCCGTCTGTATGTTCACCAAAGGCACTTGGCTCCTTTTTTAACCAAACGCAGTCAGTCAGCTTGAGCCGCTGGAACTTGAAAACGCACAGGCCGCCCCACGGGATGCGAAAGCAATTCCAGATGATACCGCGTTGGCTCGGATGAGATTCAGCTTGAGCTGAAGGCCAGACACTGAAGATTATTAATGATGTTCCTATGGAACCATATAGGCTGCCCCCCCACCGCCGCTACCTGACCACAGTTAAGCAACCATAGAACAGCTCCTTGGGTGTCTTCTATTGCATCCCTGCATAATCTGAGTGTGTGCATGCATGTCATTAATTCTTGTCTTCATTGGTTAGCAACAATGACAACTTCAACCGCATGCTTGCGAAACAGAGAAAACACATTTTCACTATTTTACAAAATGACAAGCAGTCAAGATACAGCAATGGACTACTTTTGTTACAACAGGAGACAGGGCCAGAGCTACTGTAAATGAGAAAAGAAAACAAATTTGACGCATAGATTGCGTAACATCACAGTAGAAGTGAGTCTGGCGTTTTGCCGCGTTGCTTGTTTACATTGAACAGAACAAAGCTAGCTTGACGCCACGCCAGTCAGGGACTTAAGCTAGCTTACTGAGTTTTCCGCTATATCCAACTTGTACCATTTTACACAGGCCTACAGATGCTGTTACGACCGTTTTTGTTGCCTTTCTCTAATTGGAAACAAAAGATCTAACAGTGACAGCGAATTGGCGAGCTGCGTAAAAAGCGGTATTGTGATAACATACTCCCGCAAAAGGTAGCCTATAGGTGAGCATTTGCCCTCCGTTTTTATGGATGAGCGAAATATAACACAAACACGCTCACAATATACAGTAAACTCACAGAAGTATCATTTAACGCACTCAAAAATTCTGCCTTTACAAAGATAACTACAAGTATGTCCATATACAGGATTAGTTAGCATGCTAATTCCTAGTAGTTTTTCCCCCTGGACTCCCTTGCTAGTTCCCTTTGATGACACACTGATTTAAAATAAAACTGGCCAGCATTTTTGCATAATGGTGCTAACAAATTGATCAACAAATGACAATCAAAATAATACTCGAAGCCTTCATGCTTGTTGGAGATAATTGGGTCAGTTTTAATTGTCGCTGTAAGAGAGGTTTGGCGCACACACCAACATGTTGGGAATTGTAGTGTGCTGTGATGCAAAATAGCGCTGCATCATACTGCCACACATTTCTAATATTTTAGTTACCTTAAGATACATGAGAGAGAAGCTATTAAAACAATTTGAGTATGTTGCATTGTAGACTGACACCACGATAATCTATTGTACAATTACTTTAAAGGCGGGGTCTTCCTATTTCACTCAGTAAAATGCACTATATAAATACAGGATGTATACCCATGAACTCGTTCTCAATCTACACCTCTGGGCTTCTGTTAATATGTGGTGGTGATTTATTAGATTTTTTTCCCCCCACTCATGCACTCACACTTGTGAGAAATCCGTGCGTGCTGTCAAGTTGCCGCGGGAGTGACGTCATGCAGCCGACAAATTCGCAGACACGCCCCCCGCCACCCGCTCTGCGATTGGCTGGAGGGGTAAACAACTGTTTGTCCACAGAAACGTCCCGCTGTTGACAAAACAAACACAAAATGGCAAAATAAAGGCTGGGGGTGGGGTGGGAGTTTAGGAAAAAAATCACCACCACACATCAACAGAAGCCCAGAGGTGTAGCTTGAGAAGGAGTTCATGGGTATACATCCTGTATTTATATAGTGCATTTTCCTGAGTGAAAACGGAATAATAATAACCACCATTTCTGGTGCAACATTATCTTTGTAAAGGCAGCTCTTTGACTGGATTTAATGTGATTACACGCACACACGTATACACATATATATCTAAACATATGTGTATATATACACATATGTATATATCGGTGGCATCGGGCCGAAACCTCATAAATCACAGTTTGGTAAAGATATATTTTCAAAAATCTATACCATTGGTCAGTCCACATGTGTGGGTGTTATTTATTTAGTGTTGAAAATGTCTTGCTCTCTTTGATGATGCGATGTTAATGGTTGAATAAACATGCCGATAATTGAGGATTTTGGAGGTACAAGGTTTCGGCCCCGTATGTATTGGTATACATACAGTACATAGAGTACATACGTATACATATATTATGTATATGTATCTGTGTCTATATTTATTTATGTGTATATATGTATAGTGGTACCTTGACGTACAAGTTCAATCTGTTCCGTGACCAAACTAACTCAATTAACTCGTATATTAAATCATTAACATGATTTTAATACAGTTTAAAACAACACTGTATTGTACTTCACTTGTGTGGGGGTGTACTTTAATTAAACTCGCTCTTAACTGAAATTTTGCCTTGGTACATAATGCAACATAAATAAGTAAATCACCCAAGCAACATTTGGAACTGAAGTTCGGTACCACTGTACGCATACACACGCGTGCACACGCACACACGTAGGCTACACATTAAGATGTTCATGGCTTCCAGCAAACCTGTCTACCCTTCATTGTTGAACCCATTCAAGATGGACTTTTTTAATCCAATCTCAGTTGAGGTTGTTGCCCTCGATGATGGCGGGCTTTCTGTTGACATATGTGGCCCAGTAACCCAAGTTGAAGATGAAGAAAAGGACGGGGAAAATGATGCGCGAGATCTTGTCCACTTTGCTGACTCGGTTGTAAGACTTCTTGGCTTCTGTGTAGGGATCGTCCATTTTATGGAGATAGGAGTGTTTGGCCGACGCCCCCGAAGCGGCGCTCTTAGAAATGGTTGTTAAACCTTGGTCCTTTGCTACGTTGATGGCGTAGGTTGTTCCAACAATGTTGAAAGTGTTGTTTGCTTTTTTGGAGAGCGTTGCAGATTCTCTTCTCTGAAAAGAAGAGAAAGCAGCGACAGTTGTCAGGAGAAAACGCAGCGGACTCCACAATACTTCCATTTGAACTCATAAAGAGGAAATAGAAGCAACACCACGAGACACGACACACACAAGAGCAAAACAAAAGCCTAACCATATCGTTAATCCTGGCCATGTTAGCCTGAAACGGTTCCTGAAAAGAAAAGTAGAAAAGAAAAAAAGTTTACCAATTATAGGGAAAAATTACCCAACATGCTCTAGTCATCAGTGTCTAGCTTTGTACATTTCACACCACTGTCAATTAAATCTGCAACATACAAGGTTTGATTGCAGAAAAAAAAAAAAAGAGGTCATATCCATAATGTTCAGCTGTGAAATGTTTTAAAAAGTGCTGAAAAAAAAGAATCACATTTGCATCACTTCAACTGGGTTGGCTGGCTTGTGATATTGCTGTCAGCTGCAGCATAGAGCATGAATGGAAAAAAAAAAAAAAGAGAAAACAACAATGCCTTTAGTCATGTCTGACAAATCAATGAAAGCAGCTAGGCCTCTTCAGGCAAATAACTCGCGATAAAACAAACATGGCACAGGCTACAGGATAGAAAAGCTGACTTCCTTCGTACTCCTACGGAGAAACCATTAGACTGTCTCTGCTGAAAGAAAGCTTCAGACTGTCAGAGTGAATTTGCACAGGGATCCACTTATTTACCAAACCTTAGCATAGGATGATTTCATAATCCTGGCAGCCGCAGAACGCGCTGCGCTGCACAGTCAGTGTGGGAGAACAAGTAGGGCAGCAAGATTGATCACACCGCAAGTTTTACTTTTCTGGAGTGGATACAGTGTGTGTGTGTGTGTGTGTATGTGTGCGAGGCTGTAACTGAGTCAAGATGTCCTCACGCCTCTCACACCCATGAGAATTTCAATTAAAGATTTTTTTTATTTTATTTTTTGTGCCTTAACATTAAAGGCCCGGTCTGACGTTTTCACTCAGGAAAAGGCACTTTTTAAATACAGGATTTAAACAAACAAACTTCTTCTCAATTTACAGATCTGGGCTTCTCTTAATGTCTGGTGGTGATTTTGTCCTAAACCCCATTTTGTTTACACCCCTCCAGCCAATCGCAGAGCGGGGGGTGGCGTGTCGCAAACGGGGCCGGGCGAATTTGTCGGCTGCGTGACGTAACTCCCGCGGCAATTTGAGAGCATGCACGGATTTTTTTTTTTTTCCACTCACTCACTCACTCACTCACTCACTCACTCACTCACTCACTCACTCACAGAGGCTTACATATGTGAATGAGTGAGTGGGAAAAAAAAATCCCCAAAAAACAAAACTGCCAAAATTCAAAATAAATAAATGAATAAATATATAAATGACTTAAAATAAAAATAAAAACGGATTTATTTCCATTTATATTTTTTTACATCATTTTCGAATTATATATTTATGACTAAAAGTGAAAATAAAAATGAATATAAAAAAATATATAATTCGAAAATATGAAAAAATAAAAATGAAAATAAATCCGTTTTTATTTTCACTTTTAGTCATTTATTTATATATTTAGTCATTTATTTTTTTTATTTAGTCATTTATTTATTTATTTATTTATTTATTTATTTATTTATTTATTTATTTACTTAGTCACTTATTTATTTAGTAATTTATTTGTTTTGAATTTTGGCAGTTTTGGGCCTGACTGCTAAGTCAAAATGCTGCAAAACCTGCTTGCAAAACCTGGAGGGCCCCTTCACCTGACAATTAGCACAGATTTTAAACATAGAAGGCCAAAACATCCCTAATGAAAATTAAATTGCACTAATAAACTAGCCACCAGAAGGTGCTAGAACTGCACAAATGGAAATCAACCTGACTTTTTTAACAGATGTGTTCCCTTTAAAAATTGTGAACATGACGACGACTATATTGTGACAGTTTCTAATATCACGATATTACAATATTGCCCTTATCGTTACATCCCGAACAGTTAATACATGCTACAATGGAGACAAGTTGGCCTTGGATGGGATGCATAGAATTTAATTGGAGCTCAAACAGCCACCCAGAATTGGATTGTGATCTACCATAGTTCCACTGTACTGTTGTAAGAATTATGCAATGTCATATGAATATTTTCAACTTTCTTGATGACCATGTATTAAATATGAAATATTTACAACATGGCAGGTGTGGAACAGTCCGTAATACATTGCTACTGTTGTGTCTGATTACAGTTGATTCATATGCAACTACATGATGTTAACTACATATATTAAATTTGTCAGTATAGTGTGTCGTGTGGTAATCATAACAGATGGCATCCAAAAGAGAGAAACTCAAGTACCATAAAACAAGGTGGTTATTAAATTCCCACCTTTCCTCCCCCACGTTTGTAAAGAAAGTCTACGGTACGTTGACGTTTCAGTGCTCCCTATTTTTATGTCTACTTTCAGGCCACAGCTTTAATTTTTGCTCCACTTTTTCAGCTTCATTTGACTGTCCTTCCTTCCTCCTCCCTTCACTCCATCTTTTTAATTAGCATAACTAATGTCCCCTGTTTCCGTTGCCGATTGCTTCATGGCGGATCTCTTTATGCACTTCTCATCAGTGAATGTTTTGTCAAGACTTTATGCTTAATATTGGCGTACAGCAGGGGTGTCCAAACTTTTTCCTCTGAGGGCCACATACAGAAAAATAGAAAGCTGCAAGGGCCACTTTTATATAAAAAAAAAAAAAAAGTTATTTATTAACACATTCATTGCCAGACCAGCAAAAAAAAAAAAAAAAAAAATGCATCATTTGACGTCATTTTCCGTCAATGGCAGTGAATGAGTTAAACATGGTAAAAATCAATGAAGCAATTATAAATTGTTGATATAATGTGCAGTTACTTATTGAAAACTACTAACAGTCACAAGGCATTGAAAAATTATTTTTAGTATTTGCCGCGGGCCACCAAAAAATTTATTGTCAGGCCGCAAATGGCCCCCGGGCCGTAGTTTGGACACTTCTGGCATACACTAAAAAAAAAAATGTCATCTGAGAACTAGCCACAATGCAGCCGCTGAGCTCCAGTATGCCACTGTTTTGCTCGTCATGTATAAAATTGAAGTCCCGTTTCTACCAAGCAGTTCTGTCCACGTTTGCATTTTCATCGCCATATCCCGGCATTAATCTCACAGTAAGGTAAAGCGTGGCGCTTAACACAATACAGCTACTTTATTGGTCAATAGAGAATTGCGTGATGCAATTAACAATGCTGGAAGTCCTTTATTGTTGTCCTCTGCTTACTGTGACATCTTTTTCTTTATTGTTGAATTAATTACTATCCCACTGGGATGAGGTCATGTTATGTTATGTTGACACAGCTATTGACAGCCACACTATGGGGTTTGTTTACCATCATAAAATTGTACTGTGGCAACTGAAATCCACTTGGGGGGGGGGGGGGGGGGGGGAGAGATGAGAAATAGAGTTTCGGAATGGTAGTTGTGACAATGCTATCAGCAGTAAGACACCACAATGACTTTAAATTGTTGTTTTCCCTTCCGACTTCCATTGTTTTCACGCTCCTCCGCCAAACTGGAGAACAGTGACTACAATAAAAAAAAAAAAAAAGTGAGGAGGCCTAAAGCGTTCTAACTCAAGTCCATTTGGACAAGAAAGACAAAAGTCACACCAGTGCCCTCTAGATAACCAATGTCTTTTCCAGGACATTGACTCCGCTACCCCTTAAAAGGACCGCAGAGTCTTTTTTTTTTTTTTTTTTTTGTCACGCATAGATAGCTTACTCAGCAGCAAAAACTAATGGCTACAGTAATATAGTACACTATAACTGAAATTCTATGGCAGTACGAATGTTCTTTGCTCAATAAACTAGCAGGCAAGCAGTCCTCTGCCGTCATTTATATCAAATTCAATATTTTTCAACTCTTATGCATTTAGTTCAGCCAAAGATTCTGTTATGTATTTGTAAATTGGTTGTTGTCTGGCACATAACGTAACAACAGCGCATCCGCAAATGTCAGATTTTTTTTTTTTTTTTTTTTTGGGGCGTGATTAAGCATCCCGAGGCTGATTGTGCCACTTAATGTCAAGTGTTGTTTGGGAACTCTTTGTGTGAAGTGGACGTGTTTGACTGAGCCTTGCGATAGTCTGACCTTCTTTATGATTGGAGATGACGTGTTGACATATTTGATAACCTCAAGTATTTGTATGCAAGTGTGGGTTGAGTCATTAATTTGGTGTATTTTAGGCTATTGGAATGTATAGCTGTATAGTAGACATACGTTTGAGATTGTTTCACTTTATCACCAAAAGTGAATGGTGATTTCATGAAATAAATAAATAGTTAATAAATAATAGTTACACAAGTAATTTCATTATCTGTGATTATATTTTACATTTCAATTAATTAATGGACAAATAATAATTCAGGTCCAATTAAACTATGCTATGTTTGTAGCATTTAGCCTACAAGTACGTTCAGACGTATTTGCGAGTACGTTCGAACGTATTTGCGAGTACGTTTGAATGTACTGTACTTGCGAGTATGTTTGAATGCATTTGCTAGTACGTTCAAATGTATTTGCGGGTGTCAGGCGATTAAATTTTTTTAATCGTAATTAATCGCATGACTTCAATAGTTAACTCACGATTAATCGCAAATTTTATATCTGTTCGAAAATGTACAACAAATTACTTTTCCAAGTTTTATGCTCGTGTTAGCATAAAAGGGGGAAATGTTAAATATAAATATGGCTGCATCTATTCGTCATTGATAGAGTCATTTCAGAATCATAAAAATGAGTTAACTGTAAAATAAACGAGTGATATTGATTTGTGTTGTCATTTTTCTGCCACTAGGTGGCATAATTGCATTTGTAAGATGGGGACAGTGCATTTTTCGTTTCATATGAAGAGCTATGTAAATTCTGCACATTTTTTTTTAAATTATGAAATACAATTTAACCCCAGTCTCCACAAATATATGCATTCTTATTAATTTATTACTGCTAAATTTTGATGTCGAAGTGTCGACTGTGTTGCGACTGGAATTTCCCCTGTACAGGCTTTCCAAGTAAGGGGCGGCCATTAATCGCGTCACGAGCGTCAATGTCTTCTTCCCTCTTCTCTTGTGAAACTAGCTTCAAGCTGACATCCCCGTTGCGCAACAGCCAAATGCTCGTAATCAACTCTGACGAATCCCACGCTGCTTTTTGGTTTATCAAAGAAAACACGAGACTTCCATCCCGCCATATTACACCGTCAGCTGGCTTGAGGTGAGCTAATTAGCCCGTTGGTTAAACAGATTGTTTAGCGACCCAGAGGGAATTACGTGCCACTGAAGCTGTGTAACCTCTAAAGTAAATGAGTACACGCTGACTCGGCTACAGCTCACCATATCAGACCTAAAAAAGAAAAGCGCCTGCGGGAAATGAAGTCATCATGTGGTTCCGTTGGCTGGAACTCTGCTTCTGATGACTGAGGACAGTGTTTTTCCCTTTGCATCCCCATCCCCCCCTACTGTTTTTTTTCTTTTCTAAACAGTGGGAAAAACAGTCGTCTGAGCATTTTGCTTTCCAGTAGTTTATTCTTGTGGGGCATTAAGTGCGAGTGTGTAATGTCTACCATTGTGACACGGTTCTTGTTTATCTATCATGACAACTACATTCTCAGCATAGTCACGGACAGCGCAGACTTGTGCCATTAAGACAAAGCATCTGGAAAGAAACAGAAAACAAAAACAAGACTTTATCTTTGCTTCATATTCGAAAACTAAAATGTATTTTACCACCATATTGCCTCCTTCTTAGAGCACTAAATGACAACCCATAACAAATACTGAGAACGTCTAAACTGACTGGGTGAGAAAAATGAAGTTTGTGTATTACACTGCCCTCCAAAAGTATTAGCACTGAAAATACTGTATGTTGGTTTGACCTAAAAATGAATATGAGATAACGGCTCAATATTGTTTCCAAGTATTTACATCTTAATCTGATAAAGAATTTAGAAAATTGCAGCATCCGTTTTAAATATGAGAAAACAAAGAATGTGACGGGCCCAGCACAAGATTTGTTGTCTACATTTGTCCAACTACTATAAATCGTTGACTAGATTTGCTGACTAGTATAACTGAAGTTAGAGATGTAAACATAATTATAACTAGAACTAGCTTATGAATGACGCAGCATCAGGAGCAACTGGGGGGTTCAGTATCTTGCTCAAGGATACGTTGACGTGGCCACAATGGCATGGGGATCGAACCTACAACCTCTGAGCTGTGAGAAGACCGCTCTACCACTGAGCCACGCCGCCCCAGTGTCGCACGAGGAAAAAGAACTTGTTGCAACATGGCCCCGGCTGATCTCTTATACTCTGCTGCCACCTGCATGGCCATTTTTTGTAATGACTACTATTGCTTTAAGCGACCTCTTCAGGTCAGAAGCTGCATCAAAGCCTTCTGTATGCTCTTGCATAAAAAAAATAAAAAATACAATAAAATAAGAATTAAAAGAAACGTATAAATACGTTTTTGGGAGTGCAGGTCAAAGTATTAAAAAAGCATATTTATACGTCTTTGGGTTTGAATGAGTTAAGTACCAGCTGTGCAAAGGTAGTTAAAGAAAATCACCAGTGGTGATCTCAGAAGCATTGTGAGGGCTGTAAAAAAAAAAAAAAAAAAGTACTAAAGATGTCAGCAACAACCTCCCAAAAGTTACTACAATCTACTGTTTGCACCAGCTGTCATGAACAAAAATACAAAGGTTCTCCAGAAGATGCAAACCTCTCATTAGCAAGAATAGGAAGGCCAGGCTGGAATAGTGATGGAAAGGCTGAAGCTTCCCGAAAGAAAGCATCCGTTCATTATCACCAAACACACGAGTTTATCTATGAGACTCAGGAGGTCATTAATCTTTATTGATGCAAGACACGATGGCAGCAGCAAAATGAGCTCGGTAATCTACGGCAAGATGCAACCAAATTGAGTGGGAGAGCCTCCGTTGTACTGCAAGATAATGACCCAAAACAACAAAAAGTGTTATCAGGAGAAAAAAAACAGAAGATTTGAGATGGGCTAAGTCGAAGTCGTGACGTAAAACCAAGACTTAGATGACAGTGAAGGGCGTAATCTCCCAAAACAAACAACTAAACGCTATCCAATCTTACATCAACAACAAAAGACTTTTGGAGGCGAGTGTATATTTGTTTTGTCTTGATGCTTGTTCTGCACAATGTACAGCTCGTAAAGTTTTGGTCTATGGAAGCCCAAAAGTGTCAAAATTCAATAAATAAAAAAAGGTCATTTTAGACAATTATGTAATATGGCCATTAAATTTTAAAACGAGGTATTAGTATTGCTATGAAAAGTGTTATGCTATCCTTTAATATGTAACAAATAAAAAAATAAATAAAAAAATAAAACAAATAAAAATAAAAAATAAATTAAATGTCATTATTTTTTAAAAAGTATGACATTGTTAAAATAATCATTATGAAATATTTAATCAAAATAAAATATTTTTTACATATTAAAGAACAGTATGAACACTTTTCATAACAATACTAACGCCTTATTTTACAATTTAATGACCATATTACATAATTGTCTGTTATTTATCAAGAAGGATATTTATTTCAAAAAGGCCTTTTTATGTATTGAATTTTGACACTTTTGGTCTTCCATATTGGTCTGGTGTATTGTTTTCTAAAATAATGGCTTGCATGCTTTTATTTGTTCAACTGCAGTGAATAACCGGCATCTACTAACATCTGCTCAGTTGTTGCAAATGTCATTTCTGCACTGCAGGTGATGCGCTGCACTTTGGTGTCAATCATGTTAGAGGTGATTACAGCCACCTGGTGGCACCCCTGTTAGTTTCCCCCCCCCCTCTTGTTCATGACGTTAATAAATTACATTCATCTCAACATAGGTGAGGCCTGTATGTAAATTTCCTGAACCAGATGATTGAAGAAAAAAAAAAAAGGGCATTGAGTTTCGGGTACAAAGCAATTTATGAAACCCATTTCAATTATTATTCTTTTTTGCCTCAACATTATGGCTCCAGAGTCAATAATCCTAAATTGACTGAAGCGCAAACGCATTCCCCAGCTAAATATTTCCAGCAAAATGGTCCACACTCATCTATATTTCAACTTTCTTGATCTGATCCAATTACGTCTACCCTCTTCGCTGCTCATAAACACACAAAAGAATGCAAAACTATTGACAAATCTGTGCGTGAAAGTAATATAGGGCCTCAGGGGATTCATTTAAATGCAGTCTCACTTTTTTTCTTTTTTTTTTTTAAGTCAGTGTACCATTTTTTTTAATGAGCAGGCTGTACTGCAGGATGCTGTCTCATCTTGACAGAATGGGTTTACACTGACTAAAATGGGGCTTGAACATATGCTGCCACCCTAAATTGGGGCTAGCGTCTTTGGGATTTTACCTCGGTTTCTGCTCTCCCTGTTCCGCCCCGCTGTCCTTGTTCCATTTGGCTGTTAATGAATAAATAAAAGCCCCTTTACCGA
The DNA here is from genome assembly GCF_051991245.1 of Festucalex cinctus. NCBI lineage: Eukaryota > Metazoa > Chordata > Actinopteri > Syngnathiformes > Syngnathidae > Festucalex > Festucalex cinctus. The sequence goes on from NC_135428.1 coordinate 4,660,711, forward strand.
GTAGTCAGGGTTACTTTAAGGGGTAACTCCGAGTTTCCAGTTTAACCCTTGTTCATTCGCCAGTGTAAATTTACAACATTCTCAGCAGCTCTTAGCGTTTTCAACAAAAAAAATATAACGGTAAAAGATGGGAGCAGTTGAAGCGTAGAGAGGAGAGAGGGAACTAAATTCTGTCATTTTGCTTGACACTTTCATCATCATCATCATCATCATCATCACATCTATGTGCAATTTTCATACAGGAATCACTCACCCTGACTTCCATGCCCTCTTTTTTCCCATCCCACGCCCAGCTGCGCTTGGTGAAGTAGTTGACTGTGGCAAACTCAATCAAGGCAGAGAAGACAAAGGCGTAGCACACCGCCATGAACCAGTCCATGGCGGTGGCATAGGCAACCTTAGGGAGGGAGTTGCGGGCACTGATGCTTAGGGTCGTCATGGTGAGGACGGTAGTGACCCCTGAGGAGAGAATAAAAAATATCTTGAGGAAACAGTGAAGTAAAGTGTTTTATTTATTACACATTGGTTTGTGCAATGTTTTTCCCATCGACATTTTATTCAATTAAAAATAATGTTGCCATTGGAAAATGTACTTTTTGAATTGGCAAGTTATTGAATTTTTGTTAGTGTGTCTCAGATTATTAGGACAAGAAAAGGTCAGACGTGAGGTTCCAACCCAGTGCAGTTTAGTAATATTTTATTTATAAATAACAGTTACCTTTTGCAAACCTGCCTAATTTTAATAACCATCACTTTACATATTATTATTATGTATTTTTGTGAATATTTTAAGGAGACCTCTAACACAAAAGCAATTCTTAACTACCTATATTAATTGAACTAATTCAAACCCAAAAAACACATTTATACGTTTTTTTTTTTCCGTTTTTTTTTTCCTGTTTGTTTGTTTTTATGCAAGAGCATACAGAAGGCTTTGATGCAGAATAGGTGGCTCAAAGCAGTGGTAGTCATTACAAAAAACGACTAGTAGGTGGCAGTAGAGTAAATAGATCAGCCAAGGCCATGTTGCAACAAGCTCTTTTTGCCAGTGTTTTCACCAGGAATGTAAATATTGAGGAAACTAAGCTGTCCTAATGCTAATTGCTGCAAAACGGAAACAGATACGATTGTATTTTTATTTTTTTTCCTGATGAAAGAAGGCACTTTTTTTGGTAGGTTCCATGATTTTATAGGAATAGAACACAATATTCTGTTGGATTTGCATCATCAGTCAAAATCCAGTAAAACCGGGAGCGAAGGGGCTTGCTTCAGTGGAAGGAGGTGAATGAGTTAAATGTTTTTTTTTTGTTTTGTTTTTGTTTTTTAAATCCAGTATTTTAACTTCTCCATCCTCTCTGCAAAGAAGAGATGATTTAAAAATTAGATTCTGTGGTAGAAGTTGAAGAGGTCAGGTAGAGGGTGACTTTAGGATTTTTCGGCTGATCAACAAACTTTAAAAAAAGAAAAAGAAAAAAGATAACTGATAACTGATATCAGAAAATGGAGCAATATACTTAATAAACAAAAAAAAAAAAACTCGACAGCTGACCGCCGCCATTTGAAGGGCAAAGGCAAAGCCCGGCCAACGAATAACGAAAATCCCCCAAAAATGTTCAAAAAATGGTCTTGTTTGAAAAAAAAATGTCTTATTTTGTGGAGCTGACCAATGACAACATTGATTGATCGAGCAAATTAAGACATTACAGCCAATCACCGATTCTGCCTAAAATACAAAATATCATCCGATCCAGATCAGTTTAAAGTCTAAGTATAAATATTTTCTCTGCTCAAAATAAATCACCTGTCTTCGGGTTCTTCTTTTTAAAACGTTTTGAAACTGAAACCTACAAAAAATTTTCAGCATACAACCAAAAGAAGAAAGATGACCAAGATGGGAAACAATGCGAGGAAATGTGTCCCTCATTACTACATGCCACAGTGCAGTCACCTTAAAATGAAAGTGTCCTTTCTTAATACAAGACAATTGTTCAATAGAATAGGCTTTGAATGTCAACCAATCAGCTCTCCAAAGCTATTCTTGTTTTCATTTGGCCCTACCATTTTGCTGACACAAAATGATTCAGATTTATAGATTCCAATTTAATACGGACTCTGACTCCATCCATCCATTTTCTACCGCCGGTCACGGGGGCAGCAGCTTTAGCAAGGAAGCCCAGACGTCCCCCTCCCCAGCCACTTCTGCGTTCCCAATCTGACTGTGATTCAGATTTAGATATGGCTGGTTCTTTCCCTTTTAGCCGTTCTACTCAGTCAGTTTTTGATCGGTTTTCCTTTGTCTGAGCTGCGTGTGCCCTCACCTCTGACTCTTCGCTTTGACCTCCACTTGGCCATTTAAGATAACATAAACGTTATTAGTCCCACAAAGAGAATACATGAAGCAAAGAGAAGACATTTGGAATAGAAGCACATTCAAAAACAATATAGAAAACGTGAACTATTATCCATCCATTGTATCTGACACCCCAGACGCCCTCCAAAATGGCCCCGGTGAAACGCTTCCTTTAGTAGTGGACAACCTCCAGAATTACTTGTCCAAAACTGTCCTCTCACTCCAGTAGCTTGTTTTCCTGTCGTTCCGTTTGTATTTAGTTGCCTGTTTTTCTTTCAGTTGTTCTCTGACTATTGTACAATGTCTCATGTCCTGTTGCGTGCCATCTGCCCTGTTTATTTGATCACATCACTCTGGTTTTTCGGCTTTAATTTAGTATTTTTTGCTCGTGCTACCTTGTTCCTTTGTTTGGCTTTTTGGAAATCAATATACAATGTTGTAAAACAGGTTAGGGGACATACATAGTAGCAGCTAGCGCTGTGCACGAATGGGTGGTAATTCGGACATTCAAATTAAAAAATCAAATCATAATTTATGGACTTGGATCAAAAAGGCATCAAAATCGTTCTGAATACATGACTATATGTTTCAAAAAAGATATATATTAATGGTGTCAAAATTAGTGCGTTAATTTTGAGTTAACTTAAAGTTCCTTACAATTTTAAAAATGTGAATTTCACAAGTTACTTCATGTTAAAGACCAGCCTGTTTCTTGAGTTGAGATTTGTGGTGATTTTGTGCCTTTACCTTTTTGTAAGAAGATTCACAAGCTCACCAGTGCATTTAGTTTTTCTCACAATGTACCAAACTGTTTATTTGTTTACTGTTTACTCTTTGATGGTTTTGCTCTTTTTTTTTTTTTTTTTGTCAGCCTCAGAATGGGCTGTTTCACCCCAATTGAGAGCTACTTTGACAGCATGTTGTGTGTTCACAGCAACAGCTTCCAAATGCAAACGCCACACCTAGAATCAACTCCAGACCTTTTAACTGCACATTTGATGACGGTTAATGAGGGACGGGCCAATGCACATTAATTCTATATTGATTATATGATTGCATCCTGTACTGTATATGTCTTTGTCAACAGCTAAAATAACAAAACTTGTGCCACTGTCCAAATATTTTTGGGCCTAACTGTATATATCGTGCAATTTTAGGAGCCAGTCCAGCCCTTGGTAGCAGCACTATAGCAACAGAAAGGAACTCGGACTAGCAAATTGCATCTCATCTTGGAGTCTGGCACAGTGATGACAATGTTTGGATGAGATTAGATTGATTAGCTGGATATGCCTGCACAATCAAATGAGATCAATGCTGCCTATTGAATTAAATCATCTCTGCACGTTGCTTTTGCTCTTACCTCGCCCTTTAAAAGCCCCACATACTCACCCGGCCATCAGTCTCTCAGACTTCAGTTATTATTTAGTGCATTCAGGGTTGCATCAAAACACAAGCTGGAACTCACCAAATACGGTGCGTGCGGGAACTGATTCTCTGTTTAACCAGAAGGACACCTGTGACAGTATGACTGTCATGATGCAAGGAAGGTAGGTTTGGATCACAAAATAGCCAATTTTCCGTTTCAGATGGAAGTATGTTGTCATCACTACATATTCTCCTGAAGAGAGAGAGCAGAAAAAAAAGAGAAATGGAGACATAGCAGATCAAGTAGACAACACAAGCCGACATGCTGTAACATTTAGACATATTCAATTAAGTATATTAATGCCAAGGTTGCCATAGCGTTCTCACTATTTCCCTGTTTAGTCCTTAAGCGAAAAAATCAGGCACACGTTTCTTTTAGACCAGGGGTGTCCGAATTTTTTCCTCTGAGGGCCACATACAGAAAAATAGAAAGCTGCAAGGGCCACTTTGACTTTTTTTTTTTCAAAAAGTTATTTATTAAGATATTCCTTGCCAGACCAGCAAAAAATACATCATTTGACGTCTTTTTCCGTCAATGGCAGTGAATGAGTTAAACATGGTAAAAAATCAATGAAGCAATTATAAATTGTTGATATAATGTGCAGTTACTTATTGAAAACTGCTAACAGACACAAGGCAAATAGTGACCCCTGTGTGCCACTATAATAGATACGCCTCTCCACTGAGCAGCAGCTGAATCCCAACTTGACATTCTGAACCACAACAAGAACAATCGGTCGTCAACTGACCACACTTAATTAAGAACCATTAATCTAATGTGATTTTTTTCACAAATTGGACCTTGACACTAACCAACAAGTGGATGAAACTATTTTTATTTCTGAAACTGAATTATTATCTGCAAATTTGTGTCTTTGCATAGCTAGAAATGTTTAATCCACCCTCTTTTTTTTTTTTTTTTTTTTTTAAAACAGCATTGAAAAATTATTTTTAGTATTTGCCGCGGGCCGCCAAAACATGTATGGCGGGGCCGCAAATGGCCCCTGGCCCGTAGTTTGGACACCCCTGTTTTAGAGCCTTGAAAGAACAAAATGTTACTTGGCCTGTGCAAAGCTTATTAAAGGAATCATTTAACATCCACCTTCAAGTCGGCGTTTAGTAGCAAGACTTTGTGTGAAACCACCAAACAGCAAAACAATAATGATTATCTCAAACAAAGTGTTCTCAGTAGAGTTTCTGACCACATACAGCACACCTTTTACTTCAAGGAAAACAGGCCAGAGGGCACTGCAAAAAGTGGTTTCATTGTTAGTTAGGTCTCAAAGCGCAAGTGAAACCTGCCACAGCTCTGTGACCCAGTGGCTTCCCTCCCGAGAGTCGCAAGGAGCAAAAAGCTTTTAAAGAGGAAAACTTTTCACCTCTCTTACAGTCTTCTGTTACTTTTTTGTTGCCGCTCATCCATCCCTCCGATTTCTATTCCGCTTATCTGACTTATTGTTGGCCCCAGCTTGAGAATCCTTGAGGCCATAGTCGATCCATCCGTGCTTTTTGATGAATACATAAACCTGTAATCCGCTCGTGATTTTTCCCACCTAAAAGTTGTTTCTGAACTTCATTCTGAACTAGAAATAAACATGCTGCTGCTACGCTTTTTATCTAGATCACATTGATTCAGCCACATCCTGCTAATTCTGTTGTCCTGGCAATTTTCCCATGTTATTTTTAGGCTACAGTTCAATACAGAGCCCCAATCATCGGGCACCTCCACACTTGGTGGATCCGGTGTCGTTTTATTGTCGTGTTAGGTGACTGCAGTCTGCTGACCACATTTAACTAAATGTTCCTCACATGATAATATGAACAAAAGGTGATCGAGCATTGCAGTGCATTCTCCTGAAATTGTGGAATGTACTTCCATTTGAGCTAAGTCAGTCTGGTTGTGTTTTTATTTTGGCTAATGCTAAATCTATCTTGGTTGACAGTTCAACAGTTGTAAATAAAGCAATGCACTGTATTATAATCAGATATGCATTCCAGTTTGTCCACTTCTGTGTTTAATGTTGCTGTTTATTTTCTACAGTAAGGTTGGCAGTTGTTTTTTCTTGTGCCAGGGTTTCCTTCTCCAAATGAGATGCAAAGTTTTGTTGCTCCAAGTTGTTTATTTGGGACCATTAGTGTTGCAGTTCTTAACATTGTTCTTGGTCTCGTGACAGGTTTCGCGACCACTTTGACTGCCAAACGTTATCTAAAAAACTCCAACGGTGCCAGCCGTTTTGGAGCATTTTTAACTCATCTTTTAAAGCAAACAGAATATTGTGATGACATAAATATGGTGGTAAGATGACATAAATATGGTGGATACCATATGAAAGATTGGATTACATTCTTTCATGAGAAAAAAAAAAGTATGTTTCTACCTTATTTCGTTCTTTAGTAATCACCATTTGAAATTAGGTCATTGGAGTGACATAAGCGAAAATACAAAAATATTAAGAGAAAAACAAGCTTTTAGTGAAAAAGATACATTTTTTTGCACAACAGACACTAATATTTTTTGTTTCGTGACAAGGCAGCGCAGCACAAGGCGTTGCGCTGCCCATTGAGAGAGAAAGAAAAAACAAAAATGTAATAAACGTAAATTACCGTTTTTGGCAGCATTCATTTGGATTTTAGAATACGCCATTAAATGTTTTTGGCGGTCAAAGAGTTAAGGGTCTCGTCTCGGAATCGAATGCATTTTTACTGAGTCTTGTCTCGGTCAAGACTTCCAAAATTCTTGGTCATGTCTTGGTCGCAACCTCCAAAAGTCTTGGACTCAAACTCTAAAGGTCTTTGGTCTTGTCTCAGTCTCAACCTTCAATCTTGGTCTTGTCTCGGTCTCGATAATGTGTTGATCTCGCTTGATTTGGTCTTGACTACAACACTAGGCCCCAAAATATTCATTCAAAGATAAACAGGACATACGTTCAACACGTCGTTACTGCTATTATTATTATGCGAAAACAAGTCCCCTTGCTTGATGCTAACTTAAATAGGAGATGCCATAGACGGACTAAAAGAAATTTGTATCAGTAGTGTGGTCATTTCAACCATCAAATAACTGTTCTGTATTTATGCAAAAGTAACATAAGCAAAGACGACTTCCACCAATACTCACAGGTATATATTCTCCATGGAAACATTTTAGTTGATGTTCTTCTTTATTATTAATCGACTCTACCTGTATCAGGCTAACTCATGCATGCCACAGCAAATTGTTTGATTGTGTTTTATTTATTTATTATATTTTTTATATATTTATTATAATTATACACCGACGCACTCAATAGACTCAATTTTATGGTCATCCCATCATTGTGATGACCAGTTCTGAGGCAGGACCCCGATTCCATTGAAAAACTGTTTCACACTGCCTGCAATGACCCATATGATAAAAATAATTTTGCCCTTCTGCAGCACCTGTCAAAGGGCTGAGAAAAATTGCACACGGCTTTGGACGGAAATACGGATTGATTTTTGGATCAGGGAGGAAAATCCGAAGAAAGTGAAATTTATTTTCCATCAGTGCAATTCATCTTTAAAGTGTCAAGAGTATGCTCAGCGGCTTAGGATGGGGCACACCTCGGATTTCGCCAACCAGTCCCCATGCTGACACGCAGAAATAAACACCAACCAGCAGAAGCCTTTTGATTTTTTAAATACAATCCACAAGCTTTTTTTTTTTTTGTGCCAACCCACAGAGTAGCACCATGCTGGCCAGTATATTCTTTGTATTCTCTATGAACTGTACCTGTACTGGAACTTATGGTTTCTTTGCCAATAACGTGTCCCAGTAGGTCATACTGGTTGAGCCTGGAACCATCGCCAGCCACAGAAACAGAACGCTCGTCGTCATGAGTCCAGAGGTAAATCACCTCATTGTTGGTGTATGCATCTAGGAAGCAGAAGGCGGCAAACACGGATTAGAGGCGGCTTTATTTCATGTCGATGGTGATAATTCTTTTATTGAAAGTCCAAGAATAAGGGAAATCTTCATTTGTTTGTTTTATTTACGTGTTCTTTTAATGAGGAAGTCAACCCAATTTTTTATTTTTTTTACTCTAATATGTTCTATGCAGCCCCACTGGTCGTAATATGGGCATTCTGGTTAATATTGCATTAGTTGGAATATGAGTGAAGCAGCAAAATCCAGCCATTTTTTTCCCCTCCCATCTCAGAGGGCGGCCATTTTGCCACTTGCTGTCGACTGAAGATGACGTAATATGTCATATGTATGTTTGGGCATGATTTGAATTAATTGTACAAAAATAAAAATATAATAAAATAATAATAAATTAAAATAATGTAAATGTAACAAAAAATAATAATATTTAGAATTTTTTTTTTTTTTTTTTAACCTCCCAAGAATTCTTGACAATAATATGTTCTCTGCAGCCCCAGTTGTCTAAATGCAATATTTTGGTTAATATTGCGTTATCAGAAGGCGGCCATTTTGCCACTCACTGTGAACTGAAAATGACATCACAGTTGCTCAGGGCTCAGGTAACGACCAATCACAGTTCAGCTTGAGAAAACAGGTGAGCTGTGATTGGTCGTTGCCTGAGCCCTGAGCAACTATGATGTCATCTTCAGTCGACAGCAAGTGGCAAAATGGCTGCACCCTTGAGATGGATAAAAATGGCTGGATTTTGCTTCTTAACTCTTATTTCACAAATGTAATATTAATCAGAACGTCTAGACTAGTGAGGTCACATGTAACATATTATTGTCAAGAAATATTTCAGGTTGACTTCCACTTTGAAGCATATGAAACGCAGTGATATCTGGGACCAATATTTAAGTTTAGTTTGCTTGCGATTTTGTATACTGACTGTAGTGCTAAACTTTTGCTGTTACTGTGACTCACAGCTTCCAAATTTCAGGGGACAGGCGTGCGCATCCATGGGGAAATCCTCCAGGTGCATTGGACATTCGGCATGAATGGTCAACCTTGACGGGCGAAGGATGGGGGGGCAGGCAGGGGTGAGGTCACGTGGGGTTGAAGACATAGGAAATACGACACAAGTCAAAACACAAGCCAAGACGCAACACCCACTGTGCATCTTTTATAGTCACTTTTATTTCTGAACCTGAAGTTTAATGGGGAATCAATATAAGCGAGTCAATGAGCTATTTACTGATTATACACACTGGCAATTCTTTGGTTGGAACGTTGTGTCAGGGTAAAAAGAATCCGTTTATGGAACAATTTACACACAAACAATCCTAATAAAATATAGCACTTTATTCAAAAGTAAGGTCAAAACCTTGAAGTGTAATGTACTAATAAAATGATATAATGGAATATAATTTGAAATTTACCGTTTCTTATTTGGGATGGGTAAATATTACTATTTCATTTTTATATTTTAGTTTTTATAATCTGTGTTGGCCTGAATGTAGTTTGTATTAAACACATTTGATTAACAGTAAATAGTCGTCCCTTGTGGTTCACTTTTTCAGTGCATCATTTTTTATTGCACAGTACAATACAGTTACTCAACTGCATGTAAACATGATTGTTAGCTAATTGAATATGGCCTATCACTGCTCGTTATAAAAAAACTGCAATCCATAACAGCCAATATTGCTCTTATATGAAACAATAACGATAATACAATAAAGTAATCAAAAGGGAGCCTCAACTGGCACCGTCACCTGTATTAGCCACTTTGGAATAGCCTGCAAATTGTACGTCATAAAGTGTAGACCCGCCTTTTAAAGGCATACACACATTCACGTATTTGTTACTGTAGTGTAGAATGTGTGGATGGAAATTCCAAGTGGATGAAAATAATTACTTAAACCTCACATGCTCATACTGTCTAAATTGTCAATGTTCGGTCTATTAGAGTTGTTGTTGTTCCGTCTTACCTCATAGTGTATAGAAGTGTGCCATTGTCAACTAGTCGCAGAAGTTTGTTTGGAGTTGTCATGTTGTGGGCCACAGACTTCTTCCCATTGTGGAAAAATGTGTCAGGTGTCCAGATCTTACTGGCAAGGAGGTTGTTGAGGGGCAACACCTGCATGGGCCCATCAAATTTCAGCCTCTCATCTCTCCAACTCTGGCGGAAAAATACATCGATGGTGTACTCCTGTGGGGAGTGGAGTGGAAAGTTGTAATCATACGAAGCGCTCAAGTGTATGGCATTTATTCTTTAGAGAAAACAGAAAGATATAGTGTCACACAGGTTTCCTACTACAGTCGGCGTGTACACAATTAATTTTCATTCTAAATATCCTGATTTAAACATTGATTCATGATTTTAGCATGCAGCAATGTTTGAACAACCTCGTCACGTAACTCCGCTGAAACAGTAGGTTGTTACCATAGCAATGACAGGCACCATTTTCCTTCTTGCAAACCAGTTGAAAACGATTTTGAAACAGTAATTTTCATATTTAATACAATTGAGTTTCATGGCACTGTTTGAAAAACAAATTTGCCCATCTGTGCTCAGCTAGTTAGCTAGCTAGCTAGCGAGCTGACGATCACAGTTCTCTATCACAGTAGTACAGTGCCTAATCTTTTTTATTATTATATATTTTTTTTTTACTCCAAGGACCACTTTCACGTATAAATATAACCCTCTCGCTGGCGGCCCGCTGCAGCATGTTCAGCCACTGTCACACGGCAAATGTTAGCATTAGCTGTTAGCGGGGTGCCAGCATATTTAAGCTAGACGCCACAATGGTTGACCATAGGCTACAAGTAGCCTACTTTGCAATGCGCTGAACGTGAGGGTCAACTTCAAAATAAAAACGTAAGATATCACATTTCCAGTCGATCCCTGATCATGATTTTAGAGTGCAGCAATGTTTGAACAACCAAGTCGCACAAGTCCACTGACACAGTTTGTAGTCAGAGACACCATTTTGCTTAGTTCAAGAAATTTGAAAATGATTTTAAAGGAGTCATTTTCATATTTGACACAATTAAGTTACATGGCCCTGTTTGAAAAACAAATTGTAGTATGGGACCTGTGCTCAGCTAGCTCGGTAGCTAGCTTACTAGCAATTGTTGTTCATAGACTACTATGTAATGTGCTGTGAGGGTCAAAACATAAGTAATACTAGGGGTGCACCAATCACAAATTTTTCTGCCGATACCCGGTCTTTTAAAATGTCTGATCCTGCCGATCCTGATTTTTGCCGATCCAGATTTTTTTCCCCCCCATAACAAGCAGCATACACCTTCAGTGCTCCAATGTTGTTTTATTGAACAGTACCTGTTAAATAATACAAACAGGTTGTTTTCACTGCACATGAAGTAGTTCTCTCCAATAAAGATGAAAAGCCTATTAGTCATCTCAGCAGAAGAGGACAGTGTCTGACTTGTTCAGGCCTCAGAGGAGGCTGATGAAATCGGTGGAAAATGAAAGAAATCGGGGCCGATAAATCGGCCAGCTAATCTCAGAAGTAAACGTCATGGCGGCTGACTTGACTTCTTAGTGTGCAAAAGTGTGGTGACAGAATTGAAATGGAGCGCAATATTCAATTTCCAGTCCTCATGCGCACCAGCGCACCACTTATGTGCACCCCTGATTAAAATTTAATTTTGTCAGTCTTCATTTTTTTGCAAAAATAGTCACTAGAGGGGTCAGAAACGTCACTAATTTGACATTTCCAATGTCGCCCTTACGTTAGTAATAGTTATTACATCTACATTTCACATTTTTTTGTCAAACGGCAAAAACTTGAACGTGTTAACTTTCCAAATAAAATAAGAACAAAGTAAGTCGTATCCATTCAAACGGGAATGTATTTCATGTTCGATCTGAAGGAGTTGGTGTCCTGGCAACAGAGCTCCTCATTAGCTGTGTATAGCAGCTGTGCAGACTTGAGTGATCGATAATTTCGCTTTTTTTTTTTTCCTTTCTGGTACATTCAAAGGCTTCTTGGTGAGCAGTGATGTGGAACTGACTGCACCGTGGGTGAAAATCAAAAAACTGGTGATCATTTCCAAGTGGCTTCAAAACAAGGCCATCATCCTCAGCGGGGGGGGATTTGTAACGTCTCTACTCAACACATCAAAATGGCCTCTCCAAACAGTGCCGACTGGATGTTAATTGATGTTCCTGACCTTGCGCTGCACTGCTAACCAAATTGAAACAATTACTCTGCTTTATCGTAAACGCAGCCCTGAAAATAACATACATTCATTTGGTGTTACAAACCAAGTAAAATCATCTTTTTTTTTTATTTGCAATCACAAGCGACTAATCACATCAGATCGGATACGGGTTGTTTGCCCAGTGCAAACAAGTGATGGCTGCAGGCCAGCAGAAACAGATGAAATCACATGGACACCAGAGGGCAGTTGTATTAATGATTCCTTCCCTCAAAATACAAAAACGCATTCCAAAAGACAATCTAGCAGTTTGCACCCAAGGCTTAAGACCATGAATGCACGTTTGAAAGAAACAAACAATTGACTATAAAACAGAATTGGCATTTTGGCAGAGCTTTTTATTTTCATGTCTTTTTTTATTACACACAATTTAACATGCAGATCATTAGTGGCCTTGTGCGCACATGTCGATGTCTCAGCAATGTTGTTTGCTTGCTATGCTTGTGTGAAAATAATGGATAGAATTTTTGACTTAGACTTTAGACTTGACTTTATTGATCCCTTTGGGATGGCTCCCTCTGGGAAATTTACATGTCCAGCAGCAATGAGAACAGATAATAAAATTAAAAAAAATAATTGAATCAATCAATAAATAAGGTTATTGCACCAGATATTGAATTAATAATAACAATAATAATAATGATAATAATAAAATGAAAAATAAGAATTCAATCAATCAATAAATAAGGTTATTAATCATTATTTTATTGACTGTAAGAATCTTAAAGACTGAAAGAAGCTTTTGTAATACACTTAAATGCAAAATTTAAATGAATCGGATTTGCCGATTAAATAATCGTTAATTGATTAATCTAAAAATATTCGATAGTGACAGTACTAGATTAATGGGGTATAATGGAGGGGAAAAAAGTAATCAAATGGCACCACATCAGCTCCAAAAGGTTCCTTGGGTGCTAGTTTTAATTCTTAATAATTACATTTATTTTTTTTTTTTTTTTACATCTTCTGAAAATCATGTTGCAAGGAACTTGAAAGAAAAAAAATGCTGGCATTCTTGTGCAAATCTGAATCTCCACGAATCCATCCATTTTCTTGACCGCTTGTTCCTCACAAGGGTCACGGGGGGTGCTGGAGCCTATCTCTGGTCGCCAGCCAATCACAGGGCACACAGAGACGAACAACCATCCACACTCACAAGCACACCTCGGGACAATTGGGAGCGCCCAATTAACCTGCCATGCATGTCTTTGGAATGTGGGAGGAAACCCACGCGGGCACGGGGAGAACATGCAAACTCCACCCAGGAAGGCCGGAGCCTGGACTCGAACCCGAGTCCTCAGAACTGGGAGGCGGACGTGCTCAAATCTGAATCTATTAGACTGAAATATTTTCTGCAGAATGACTAATGAATTATGAATGACTTTTCCTTGTGCATTTTTTTTTTTTTTTTTAAACATCATAGGTTGAAGTAGATTTGAATTCAGAATGTGCAGCATTGCACTCGAACTGACTTGCAGTTATTCGAGTATCTTATAAAGTTAACACTTGTCTTTGTATAAGTTGACGCGCCCTTTGACCCGTCTCACAGAGGTTGATAATCTGCCAGTTTTTCCATTTTTTCTCTCTCATTCTATTCAATTTAGATGTGATTCAAGAACTAGGACAACCACGTAAAACACATTCCCTTTCGCCTGCCTGTCAATGTGAGCTTTTAGTCTGTGCGTTTATACATATTTTTACATAATAGCGCATGTTCTATCAAAGAGGGGAAGTTATTTAGCGCCGTGGCTCTCTGAAGAAATGATTGAAGTCGTGAGGGTAAACTTTCTTTTCAGAAAATATGCTTTTTGAGCTTATTAGACCATTTCCCACGCAAAGCCTCACCTGTGCTTGTTAACCACAGTTGTGACGGTTAAATTCAGCTAAAAATGATCACCGTGTAAAGGGCGATATCTTTTATTGGTTTGCTTGTTTTGGACAGAAATCGCCAATAAACACGGAGGATTAACAGAGCCAGTATATTGTTTTTGGCAGATTGCCCTAATGAAATTGCTTTTTTTTTTTTTTTGTTCTTTTCAATGTGTGGACCTGCTAGCCACGTTTTACATCCAAGTAACATCCTCCCTACAACTTGCTCTCCATCCTCCATATCCTGCACCTCCGCTACCAAACAACCAATACCCGCATTTATTGGATTTTTGATTATTGCTTGCTTGTTGTCAGACTTGTTTTGCAGCTTGGGCTACCTTTTCTAGTAGTAACGCTCGCCTGTCTGGTGTTTCTCTAAAAAAAAAAAATCTCCAAAATGCACCTGGCTCAGCCCTCGATATTTGAGTTCATTTATCTGTATTCCCTGCGTGCTCGGTCCAAAAAGCCAAAGCGTCACGTTAATGAGTGACGTGAGGAAGAATAAAACAAAGCCTCACACTGCAAGGTATTACCGCGGAGACATTTTGTCCTTGCTTCTGTTCTCAAAGGATTAATTAGGATTATTAATTTTATGTCCCGGTAGTGATAGGATGGAACTTCTCCAATTACAGTTTTACCCCTTTAAACAATAAACAGGACATTTTGTCTTTACACGAGATTGGTCTGGTCTTGTTTTTGTTACATGCTGGGGCCAATATTTCGGGATTTCACAGACTTGCGGGGCCCACCCGTCCTTGTGGGGCCATTTTGCCATTTTTTGAGGGTAAAGACTTGGTATTACAGTTTAGGTTTGAATTGGGTTATGGTTGAGGTTAGGGTAATGAATGTGTGTGCATGTATGTGCATGTGAATTAGTGTAAATTTGTACTCATTAGTTCACCGAAAACCTAATAAAAATCCCATTACCCTTCACCTTAGCCGGATACTTCAGAGTCTCGCCAAAATTGTGAAGTTCAGAAGGTCGGGAGACCAGAGAAAAGCTCAAAGGAAAGAAAGATGAATCAAAGCGAAATCCAGCACCAACGAGACACCACTGGCCACCCACATGGATACAAAACCAGAAATTTTACACCAACCCCAGAAACCTCTAAATTCCAACAGATAAGGGAGATCTCAAGAGACCAGAGGAAAAACTAAAGAGAGGAAGCAGAGTGAGATCCACAGACACCAGCATCCACCGATTCAGGGAGCAGTGGGAGGGAGAGGCGAATTCTGTTTGAATTTCAATATTCCAGGTTTGAAGCCTTTTTTAATGACCTCCACATTTTTTTTTCAATAAATATTTAAGGAATACTTGACTCACTTAGCAATTTTCAGCAGTAAAAAGTTAACATTTTGTCTATAATTAACGTGGTAACGTCATTTTCTGTGCTGAGGAAGTAGGTAACGACCAACCATGGCTCCAATTACTGACCAAACCCACCAAACAGGTGAGCCATGATTGGTCCTTACCTACTTCCTCAGCACAGATGATGTCATCATCAGTCGACAGCAAATAGAAAAAAAATACTTTTTAAAGGTATTAATTGTACATGATGATAATGATGCTATCAAATTCATTCTGGACAAAATATTAACTTTACATTGCTGAAAATTGTTCAACGAGTTAAGCATCCCTTTAATTGAGATATTTTTCGTATACATTATGATTTTACACGACTGCACTGCCTCATGCTTAGAGGAGTTTCTAATATACTTTTTTTTTTTTATTAAATCGGAGCATTATTTTTTTGTAAAAGCAAAATTATAATAAACGTCCTGCATTAAAACCTGCAAGTGTTAGTCAGTGTACAGTCAGGTCTGTAAATATTGTGATATTGACACAATTCTCATCTTTTTGGCTGTAAACCAGCGCAATAGATTTGAAATAAAATGAACAAGGTATGTCTTCTGATGTCTAACAGTGCCTTCTTGTTAGATGAGATCGTGTGGAAAAAGCATTAGCAACAAAAATGATGGGCGGCTAATGAGATGGCATGGAACTACATAATGGAATATTGATGAATAGAATACCTTCATTAATTTCTCAATAGGAACTTTGCGTTGCATTTGAATGTCTTTGTTGACAGATGATGCAAGCTTCAGATAAAGGAAAACAATGTCAATATTTCGTTTGAGTCGACAACTTGACCTTAGCATTGTTAGCTAAACGTTAGCTAACTCATGTGACAGTTGTGATTTACTGCTCAGGAAAGATCGGTTGTCTCTAGAACTAATGTTATTCGTGAAATATGTGAAGATGTCTTTTTTTTTTTTTTTGACAATACACAGCTGGCCAGACATGACATTCACCAGTGTGATAATGACACACGCCACTTCCTTCAGGCAGCACATCCATTATCTCCATTCTTGTGAGCTTCACTGAGCATTGTAATGATTAGTCAAAGATTTGATTGATGGACTGTAAACTAATTACTGGTCATTCTTGATTCTGTGCTGTAAATAATTCTCTCAGCGTCCTTTTTTGTGTGTATGTGTGTGTGTGTGTGTGTGTGTGAATTCACCTTTCCTTTGCTGAGAGTGTAACCTGTGTGAGATTCGCAACCAACTGTGAAACTCCTGCAAACTGCAATTATCTTCAGTGTTCATCTTCCTCCTCTGAGGCGTAAACACATTTAGCACTTCACTGTGTTCAGCCCAAGGCACATCTTGTTCCACAAATATAATCACATTGCAGTAAACAAATGAAGGACAATGTCCATAACTGCATCTCCTAAAACTTCTTGTCATTAATAACCATAAAAACAAACATCCTCTTTTGGTTTTATTTCTCTTTTATGACTTCCACAGTTGGTCCTACTTAGTCATGATTGCATTGCAGTATATAATTGTATAACCTAAATTAGGTTATATGCACTAGAATGAGGACTTATGACTGAAAACAAAAGGCCCTGGTGTCTTAATGGCATCTTATTTAAACCCCCCCCCCAAAAAAAAACACAAAAAAAAACAAGAATTATAGCGCACTTTACACCAATATATATATATATATATATATATATATATATATATATATATATATATTTATTTATTTTTTTTAGAGGAAAAACATACTATATTACGGTAAACCTTGAAGACCGTGATTAATTCAATGTTTATGAACACAAATGTCTTTCACTTCTGCAGTGGAGTTTCATCATAAAAGTGAGCAACATTTTCTGTGCCACTGAAAAAAAGAAAAAAAAGAAAAAAAAAAAGGTCAGTACGGACTAAATATTTATTATTCCTGCACATGGGCTACAGACCTCTGCCAAGGACTAAACAATGTTAAAAACATTTGTATTTTATTTTAGTAAAACACAGTTAAACATCATTTGGGACCAGCAGTAAAACGTAAGAATTATATTTAAACATTTTCAGTTAAAGTCAGAAAGTTGGTTTTAGAACATTCTCGATTAGGGCTCCAAGATGTTGAAATTAGGAATTACAACACGGCACCGTCTATAAGAATGTTAAATTTCGACTTGGCTTATTTCTACACTCACATTTGGTTCAACAACAAATGTTTTGCAAGTAGTCTTTTTCTGGTTGCAAACCATGTTTAGAAAAAAAGCCATTTCTCCTGACACATCTGGATTTTGGCCTGTTTTACTGCCGCTTCGCCTCTGTTTTTTTTTTTTTTTTGTGCCCCGTTATTTAGCTCATTTCAGATAAAGGTATCATTTTAAAGTGTGTTATTGTAGTAACCTTAAGTTATATTATGTTTTAAGTCTTTTGAGTTGTTGACTTTTTGCAGAATGTATGGAAGTACTGTTGCTACTGGAGACTTTGAATTTTATATATCTATCTATCTATCTATCTATCTATCTATCTAACTAGCTAGCTTATATGCATCTCATACACAAGTAAGAGTATTCTAGCTAGCTAGCTAGCTTGATGCATGCCGAGTCGTAGTAACAATGACAATCTGTTCGTCTGGATGGATAGATAGGTAAATTCGATAAAATAGATTCAATAAAATAGATTTGATAAAATAGATTAAGATCTATCTATCTATCTATCTATCAAGCTAGCTTATATGCATCTCATACACAAATAAGAGTATTCTAGCTAGCTAGCTAGCTAGCTTGATGCATGCTGAGTCGTAGTACCAATGACAATCTGTTCATCTGGATGGATAGATAGGTAGATTAGATAAAATAGATTCAATAAAATAGATTTGATCAAATAGATTAAGATCTATGTATCTATCTATCTATCTATCTATCTATCTATCTATCTATCTATCCAGATGAACAGATTGCCATTGCTACTACGACTCAGCATGCATCAACAAACACACTTACTTGGGTATGAGCTGCATCTAATTTCAGGGAAACATAGACAGAGGAAGTGAGTAAGACGATTGTCGAGATGCAAGAGCACGCCCCTCCCTACTTAGGGGAGATCAGTGTCAAGACCGTAACCTACATCGTGGGCCTTGCGCTGACACAGTGCAGAGATTTGACATGCTCGCGCGCTCACAGCTCATGGCGCCGACTTTCAACAACGTCGGTTATTTGCAGAGAATTCCACTTGTTTTGGAGACACGTGGCATATTGGGCTTTCAGTGAAGGCTACGGGTGAGAAGTGAAGCTTTTCAAGTGCATTTGAGGTTGGAGACGGGTAATTGGACCAGCGGATATACTGTGCTTCAATAAAGAGATCTGCGGGTTATAAAGTGTTCAGTTTGGGGAACAACTCATTCTTAACAATTCCTCCAAGCGTTTGATGCCTGGCATTGTGTAGCTTGAGGGAGGGAAGGGCCAGTTATTGGATTTGATTGTGCCATTTAGTACAACCGCTTCATAGTGCACTTGAGGATGAATCCTTGAATATAGCGCTATGAACAAGTTGACATTTTTGCTTAGCCAGAAAAACGTTTGTGTCTCTAAAAGATTGTTTACAGGGCCGTTTTTTTTTTTTTTTTGATACCCTCAGTATTCCTAAAATTGCCACAAATAATAAATAAATAAAAACCTTGTGGGTTGGTTGCCATGAAACTGGGATATTGTTGTTCGCGTCGGGAGGAAGGATTGTAGTAATAAAGCAAATAGGAATGGAATAGAAACACGCAGTGGAATATGAGTTATATGCTTGAAATTCACTGCATCAGCAAAAAGCCTGCACAGATTTTCAGATATCGAAGGCCTCGAGTGTACAGTTAGGAAATGGCAGCCAACGTCCACACTTGTTTTTAAAGTGGCAGAGGAACTTCAGGATTTCTGCATGCATCAGCAATTTTAATGTATTGCCTTTTAATGCTGTTTTTAATGCAACAAATTTAATGCCCATGTCACACTGTATATAACTGTATACATATACGCATACAGATACATGCATATAATATAATATAATATAATATAATATAATATAATATAATATAATATAATATAATATAATATAATATAATATAATATAATATAATAACTAATACATATTATGGCTGTCAGTTGATAACAATTTTTAATTGTAATTAATCAAATCGTTTCCATAGTTAACTCATGATTAATCGCAAATTAATCACACATTATATCTGTTCTAAATATACAAATATTTTTTCAAGTTTTTCATCCTCTTGTTAATGAACATAAAAACGGACAATTATACCATTGATACAGTAATTTTTATAATTCATAAAGTTATTTGAAGTTATATTACAACTAATAACCAGTCTACGCAAATAAGTATATACGGGTATTTTTTAAATCACATTTATTATTGCTAAATTGCGCCATAGTGACTCATTTGCACAACATTTTATGTAAAATAAAGCATGAACAACAAAGTTTACATCAATTAAATTAAAACTTTCAATGACTGCACATCTTATTTAATGCCATTTAAAGATTTAATTTGGCAAAATCCATTTAATGACTTTCAATGCTTTTTAATGAACTTTTATAAATATATATTAAAAAATAAACTAAAAACTCCCGAATACTTTTCAAATTGACAATTAAGTTTGAGTGCTGGAGCCAACAATTTGTTTCATTTCTACGCATGATTTTGAAAAGAAATGACGATCCACACTGGAGTTACATTTTAGTTGCTTGTGAGCGCCTGAAGGCTCATTGTCTTCAAAGCCAAATTCGCTTCAATCAAATGAAAAAAGCTAAAAATAACTCGCCGCGGCCATTATCATACATTTACGAGCTCTGTAAATGTGGCCAACCACTTTGCCCGTTTGATGCGGTAGTGCTCGTTTGGATTTGAACTCATGTTAAACATTGCGCCGCCCATCCACATAGCAGATGCCCTCCTTTCTTGGAATGGGTACCAATTCTAGCAATTTATACTGCACATTATTGAAATCTGGGATCAAGCTCTAAGAGTTGGTCCACTATCCCAATTTGTCCTCATTTTAGTGTATCACATTACTTTCATTTTCTTCTGTGCTCAATGACCAGTTTCAAATCATTTGTAAATTGTGTAACATTTGTTTTGGAATAATTTTGAAATTCACTATAATGTGTACAAAACGCTGCCACACTCTTTTGTTCATCATCAAAAGTACGACGTGCCAAGCTACATTTTCCCCTGCGTACTTGTGGTGCAACTTTTGTGCTGAGACAGTGGATGATGTTGAAACGGAATGCTCGAAGCCTTGATGTAATGTTTATGTGCTCAAGGATGATACAAACAGTGTAGTGATCAGTAATATCGAATACATTCACATCTAACAGTGCGGTGCTGGCTTTCTTTTTAAAAAGGTGATTCTAAGTCTTCCTTGGAAAGAAAAATAGTGCATAACAACTCTCCAACAAAACAAAAGTACACCACTGTACATATCAGTGTAGCTAGGATACTTTTCTTTACCGTTTTATACATCAAATGGATAAATATTTTAAAATTTCAAAGTATCATAACCTGCGTTGTTAAGTGAAAGATAATATTTTAATTGGTCATACTGTTTGTTTGTTTGTTTATTGTTTCAGCAGCTCTCTAACTACCAGCCAGACAGCTAGCAGCTAGCAACTAGCTAGCTAGCAACTAGCCAGCTAGCAACTAGCCAGCTAGCTAGCTTGCTTGTTTTAAATTTGGCAGGTTACTGAACAAAAATTATCCAACTTTGACCAACCAACAAATGTTAAAATAAACAGTTAAAACTATTTTATTTTTTTCTGTGATGTCAATTTAGCCAGACTGTGACATAACAGTGTGGCAAATTTTCATAACCACCACCACACCAAGGGCCTATTCGCTAAAGGTTTGCGTCGCCTTTGCACCGCGCTTTTTCTTTTTATTGTATTATGGATGTTTTAATTGTTCAGCACTTTGAGTTGCATTTGAATATATGAAAGGTAATCTATAAATAAAGTTTGATTTTATTTGATGTATTTATTTTTAATTTTGGCAAATTCTCCACCCATAACTTGGCAGCTTGGCTAGGCGATGTTTTGCATGTGCCACAGAAACACACGGGCTGTTTTAGACTCGGTCCATGTACACGCCATAACTAGCATTGCTGCAAGTCGCCATAGTAACAAACTCTGTGCTCGCCATTGGCCCAGCTGTATATGGGGCAGTTGCTCACTTGCCTGAGTCAGGCCAGCCGAGTCAAAACAGGATAAGGAAAAACAGCAGACAGAAATAGAGGGTGTGAAGTGTTCTGTCATTCCTGTTCTTTTGGGTATTTTGAAAAGCATATCAGTCCACAGTTGTTATTAATACACCTGGGAACTGTTTTAAAATTGCTAAAAAGCAAAATATGTCCTCTCTAAGGAGGGTTGCATGCCGCACTGTGAGTGAAGGAACCCCTGGAGCACATGTTTGTTATTTATCTGGTACTTGTTCTGTACTTTTTTTTTGGGTGAAGTTTTGTTACTAAAAATATGCAGACTGAGATCGGGAAATGAAAATGACTTATAATAATATAAAAAAAGAAAAAAAAGAAAAGAAGCTACAGCCATCCTACAAATGAGCCCACAAACAACCACATGTATCCCTAGTCCTGATTCTATGTCCTCTAACTACCCTAGATGACAACCGTAAGCCCTTGCAATGTGCCACTGATTCATGGTGTTTCCAAGTGAGGGGGGCATGTGAGTACAATAGAAGACTGGGGCTAAAAGTGAGCCGAGAAAACTTCAAAGGTGTTATCTGTTGCAAAAGATAAAGTGCTCTCTATTGTGATAAGAACATGCGCATGACCCAGAGTCGTCACCCAGATAGCATGGATGTGTGCACATTCTGTTTTATGAACAGTTTACAAGACAATGTCGCTATATACCGAATTCTTTAGGTATAGGGCAGGGGTGTCCAAACTACGGCCCGGGGGCCATTTGCGGCCCGCCGTCCATTTTTTAGTGGCCCGCGACATATGCTAAAAATGGCATTTGACTCAGTTCAAATAAAATAAAAACAAAAATGTTTGGAGATGGTCAAAGTAAGAAGGGAAGGTGTCGAAAAACACAGGTGCTATTAAAGGTTATTTTAGTTAACTAAAACTAACGAAAAAATTCAAATTCAAAAAACAATTTTGTTTACGAAATAAAATAAAAATGAAGATGCTTTTTAAAAACTAACTGAAACTACATTTTATGTTTACAAAACTAACTAAAATAAAACTAACTATAATTATAGCAAAAATGTC
Organism: Festucalex cinctus; assembly: GCF_051991245.1. Taxonomy (NCBI): domain Eukaryota; kingdom Metazoa; phylum Chordata; class Actinopteri; order Syngnathiformes; family Syngnathidae; genus Festucalex; species Festucalex cinctus. The sequence goes on from NC_135428.1 coordinate 4,683,082, forward strand.
CTTCGTTTCAGTCTTTGGTAATTAATTTAATGCAGGAGCCTTTGGGGATGATTTTAAACGTGATTTTTAGTAGATTTATTTTGATATAAACCGGAATAATGACGTCACGCCCATGGTGTTTTTTAAATATTGCGCACAAGTAATACACATAAAAAAACTAAAACTAATACTGAAACTAACTAAATTCAAAGTAAGCATTTATTAAAGAATTAAAACTAATTAAAAAAAAAAAAACTAACAGAACCACCCTGAAAAATAATTAAAACTAACTAAATTTTAAAAAACAAAACTCAAAACAAAATAAAAACTAAAATGAAAAATTCCAAAACTACATATAATAAACCTACTGCAATATTACAAATAAATTGGTTTATATACCGTAGCATTTTTCTAAATATGCAAAAGCACAAATAAATTATTTGTACAATTTTTAGGACTAAACACAATTTCTCTTCATAACATGATGTGGCCCTTGCGTCCTTCTGATTTTCTGTATGTGGCCCTCAAATGAAAAAGTTTGGACACCCCTGGTATAGGTCGACCATATTTTGATTTCCAAAAACGAGGACAATCGGCCTGTGATACTCAAAGATGCCATACAAGCTGCATGGGTATAAAACAAAAGAAAACAAAAGAAAACAAAAGAAAACAAAACATAGCTCTCTTTAGAAGTCTTACTTTAAAATGAATACATTTAATGGATGAATGGGGATCGAACCCGCACCTCAATTTTTCTAAAAATAAATAAATAAATAATTATATAAAAAATAAATAATAAAATGCACACAAAATATGTGTACGATAGAATAAATGTCTATAATGACATTGTTTTTAAAATTTTAAATACATGAATTGAATAAGAATTACTCTGTGACGAGCTGAGGAGAAAGTGAGATGACTTCCTAGAATTTTAAACAAGGCCAGAGACTTTGAAGTCCTGCTTGACTTGACATATCCTAGCAAGAACAGACTTTTACATAATCTGCAAATACCCCTTTAATGAAAGAAAGGGAATACTCTCTAAAGACTTATTGGACCTACTCAGCTGCTGTAATTATCTTTCGTGATATATCTATTTGAAAAGATCCTTGTGGACTTGTGTAGAATTTGACTTTGACAGCCCCGGAACTGCACCAGAGCACTTTGTGCGGACCTCTTGCGAGACCAAAGAACTCCAAAGCTCAATAATCCAGCTACATAATACAAGATGTCGAGCCATCTCCGAGCTAAAGTTAAAAAAAAAAAAAAAAAAAAAAAAAAAAAAAAAAAAAAACGTTCTTACCCCAAGGCGGTCAATTATAGCTGCATGATCAAATATGTCAAATGCTGCATAACGTTCAGAGACAAAAAAAAAAAATGAGCTCATCGCTTTTGTCTGCCGTGTAAAGGAATTTCACAAATAAAAAGTTTGTATAATATGGATCTGCTGTTGATAAAAAAATGACTCCATTGTTGACTTGCCTGAATGATATTATTGATCTCATTGTTTCATCACATTCTTTGAGTATATATATATTAAAAAAAAAAAAAAAAAAACCTCCAGAGATGAAGATGGAGGGAGAAATACTCACCATGTCAGTGTCTGACACCGGTCCAAAACTTGTCACGTAAATGTTTGTCGTCACTTCAGTGACACTCTCTGTAAAAAACCAACAGAAAGGAGCAGAATTCAGAGCAGTGAGTCAATCTTGTGAAACTGATTATTCATATGCACAGCATGGCTGAAAACTAGCATTTAACTAAGCTCTCCAATTGTAGACGGTGTTAACAAAATTTCATGCCACTGCGTAAAATGTTGCAGAGGCACTACTGAGCAAATTTGGTTTGCTTGTTAACACTGATAATGCAATAATACTCGCCGACAAGCGAAAGGTGGATAATAAGGATGCATTACAGAAAATTTGATTTTTTATCGGATGATCTTTTGATCTGATGTGATGCTGTTTTTTAGGCAAGGCAGTGCTTCATGTAACACAAGATACAACATCTGTGTATCAACTTTATAGCTATGATAGCCAAAATTGATGTTCTGAAAAATTTGCCCCAAGTGTAGCATTATACAGGCTGAACAAAAGGGGTACAAGGATTGATCCTTGTGGAACCCCCCATGGCATTTTTCCACGATTTCAAGTGCTTTAGACTGCAAACGAGTTGTATCCAAGCTACTGATGGTGTGGTAAGGAATTGTACTCAGTTTTGCCTCGATGATTTTAACATTAAACAATCAATTTAATAAAGCCTAAACATTTCTTGACAATTATATGTGACCTCACGAGTCTAAACAAGACATTCTGATTAATCTTACATTTGTGATATATGAGTTATGCAGCATCTCAGCGGGCGGCCATTTTGTCAACTGAAGATGACATCACAGTTGCTCAGTGATCAGGCAATGACTGATCACGGTTCACCTGTTTTCTGAAGCTAAGCTGTGATTGGATCTGAGACACTGTGATGTCATTTTCACTCGACAGCAAGCGGCAAAATAGCTGCCTTTTAATAGTCATAAAAACGTCTGGATTGTGCTGGGTAACTCATAGTCCACTAACACAATATTAACCAGAATATCATATTTATAGTGGGGCTGCATAGAAGATATTATTGTCAAAAAATTTTGGCGGGTCGACTTTCCCATTAACACTGGTGAGCTGAACTGTACACGAGACATGGATTAATTGGTGCAAATAGGTGTAGGGTCAAAACATACACAAATTACTCATGGATTCTAACATTTGTCTTGCTAAAACTAACAAACTTCAAAAATCTTTAAGCTAAAAACAACAACAACTAAAAACCTTTATCTAAGGCAGCCGCTTTGACCCAAAATAATGTTTTTTTTTTTTTTGTCTGGCTCAGGAAGGACTACACTGTACTGGAGCAGCTTCGCATCTAAGGTTATGGCGCTCTGTCCTTTATTATGTGTACAATTAGATGCTATTACATAGTTGTATACACATCATCTCAATATATGAAGACTAATATGATCTTCCATTATGACTCTCCAATGAATTTTCTGCTCATATTCCGGAATAGTCACACGTATCGTTGCACAATATATTAGAGAACCTTTTGAAACGCCAAAAATGATCAAATGATCATCATGCAGCAATTTGAAGAGCGGCTGTGTTAATTAGCAGGGGAGAAACACCTCTCAATTTGAATGCATTAAGTAGGACAGGAAGCAAGAGTAGAGAAAGACCAAAATTTGTCCGCCTCTTTGTGGGTTGAATCAGCTCCTCTGGGGGCGGATATGTGAAGCAGGCTTTTGGGCTCTCGGCGAGACAAATAGCTTCTCCCTTGTAGCACAACAACCAGAGAGTGATGAGGCTTTTATCCAAAAGCGAAGGAGATGCTTTGTGCTAACTATGTCCCAGACCTATGAGACCACCCGCAGGTGAAGTCTCCTCTCCTCCGGCGAAGAACCCCCACGAGAGAAGCGATCCACTTCCACATGAATCATCCTGACGACACAAATAGTTCTCGCAAAGTACGTGATTATCACCACGCCGCGTCAGCAGTTTGCATGGCACGCATCGGCGGAGGAAGAATGACTCTGCCCTTTTTTCTGTTTACAACAATGCGTCAGGGCATTAACGGTAAAGTGAAAAGATGCTGCTAAAATTTAAACTGAACTGAGTCTTTCACTTCTACACAGTTGGCACATGATGATCTCTCATTTAAGTCTGAATGGGACATAATTACTAGGGATGTTCGATACCACTTTTTTTTCAGACCGATACCGATACTCAGACCCTCAGTACTCACCGATACCGATACCAACTGCCGATACCAGTAGTACATTTTGACAAATAAAAAATAAAAAAAATCACTAAAAGATATTTTTAAACAAATATATTTCCTTTAATTTTGACAAAAAAAAACAGCACAGTAACTCTTCAATAGTCTTAACGCTCAAAATAAAACACAAAAATGCTCTTTTAGTTTAAGATCGTCTGCGTCACGAGTACTCGAAAAAAGGCTGGTATCGGTACTCGCCCATCCCTAATAATTACTAAACAATTTTTAACTCTTTGACCGCCAAAGACGTTTAATGACGTATGCTAAAATCCTAATTAATGCCGCCATAAACGTTAATTGACGTTTTTTTTCTTTCTTCCCCCCTCAATGGGCAGTGCAACGTGTTGTGCAGCACTGCTTGTTATTGGGCTTGTGTAATCAATGCGTTAAAATGCTCTAAATTGGCTGGCACTGTTGAGGTTTAAAAAAAAAAAAATTTTTTAGGGATAGTTTGGCAGTCAAAAAGTAAACATAGATAAATCTCAAACCGCAGCATTTCAACCAAGAACCAACCTCACGTTCTCTGAATAAGACAAATAAGCCACTGAATGTATTGTGCCAGATTCCTCTGCCTGGTTGCAGCTTCAAAGTCTTGTAGCTTGGTGGTCTGCAGCCTGGTAGCGACGCTTGTGGCCCTAACAGCACGCAGTGAAGCGGAAACGACCATTCCAGCTGGATGACTGAGAAAAGTCTGCTCAAGCATGTGGCCTTACTTTGAGGAAGATTTGGTTGAAATGGCCTCGCGCTTCCTCCTGACATATGTGGGCTACTCGCGTCGGAAGTCTTTCAATGGACATTTATCTGCACTTCACAGGGTCGCCCGCATCAAAACATTCGGCACGGCTACCAGTAGACAATGCTGACAGTATATTAGGGTTCTTACCTCCCAGCCCTGGACGTAGTCTGTTGTCATAACCATCCAACAGTCGGTCTAAGATGCGGGTGAAAATGGTGATATTATTACTGTCATCAGGCAGCGGCTCTCTGTGTCCAACGACGGCACTTTGGAAAGATTGGACAGAAGTTAGATATGAAGTTAGATGTATATTTCTCTTGGGTGAGTTTGAGTCTTTTTTCATAACACTGGCAGCGATTCTTGTGCATTGTCAAAACAACATGACAGTTAATAGTTGGTTGGTGTAAAACTGCATAGTATCATACCAACAGGTGGTTCTAAGTCAGGGGTGTCCAAACTTTTTCCTCTGAGGGCCAAATACAGAAAAATAGAAAGCTGCAAGGGCCACTGATTAAAAAAAAAAAGAAAAAAAAAGTTATTTATTAACACATTCATTGCCAGAGCAGCAAAAAATGCATCATTTGACGTCTTTTTCCGTCAATGGCAGTGAATGAGTTAAACATGGTAAAAATCAATGAAGCAATTATAAATTGTTGATATAATGTGCAGTTACTTATTGAAAACTGCTAACAGTCACAAGGCAAATAGTGACCCCTGTGTGCCACTATAATAGATACGCCTCTCCACTGAGCAGCAGCTGAATCCCAACTTGACATTCTGAACCACAACAAGAACAATCGGTCGTCAACTGACCACACTTAAGAACCATTAATTTAATGTGAGGTTTTCACAAATTGGACCTTGACACTAAGCAACTGGATGAAACTATTTTTATTTATGAGACTGAATTATTAGCTGCAAATTTGTGTCTTTGCATAGCTAGAAATGTTTAATCCACCCTTTTTTTTTTTTAAACAGCATTTAAAAAATTATTTTTGCTATTTGCCGCGGGCCGCCAAAAAATGTATGGCGGGCCCATTGCGGGAATATAGAACGGCCATTATGATATTGTTAGAGCGCTGATGATTTAATGAGTGCAGTGTTTAATTAAGATAGAATCCCCTGAAGGGATAAACAAAAAAAACAACAAAAAATCCAATCAGCAAACACTCTACGCACAGATAACAACAATGTTCCAGTGGCAATGGACATTGTTTTAAGAAATTTAGATCTTAACAAAAAACGTGTGATTGGTCTAAAGGGAAACCTTGCAAATCTGTCTTAGAAAAACCATCTATAGTTTAATCTTCCTGGCAATAACACCCCCCCCCCCCCGACATCCATCAGAGTCCAACAGAGCTACAGCCGCAGCCTTTAAAGCACTTGCTGAATAAATCCGAAACATGTCGATGTTGCAATTGGGTTCAGCATACCTCTTTAAGTCATGATAACAACATCTACCAGTTAGTGCAATAATACAATCAGAAGCTGAAATGTGACGAAATCACAAAAATTCTCATTACATTTCAGTTTTTGCGGTATCTCCAAAAATTACGAGTGAATATTTTAAAATATTGAAAAGCCTTAAGTCTGAGACATAATTCTGCTCCATGCTGAAATATCCACAACCTGCCCTTTGTTATTGCCTCAATATCGCAATATACACTCAACAGTAACTTCATTAGGGCCCTGCATACTCTATAAAATCTATTAAAAAAAAAAATGTTTTTAATGGTACAGTCAATATAAACAAAAATGTGTATTACTGAGTTGTAGGGGAACACATCTCACACATGTAGATAAATATGAAACAGACATTAGAACAGCAGGAGTACCTAATGCTGTGATTGGTTCTTCAACTATCCATGCAAATGATTACAGATAGAGCAGACATATATAATTTACCCCGAAGATTCAATTTCGTCTCATATTGAAAAACGAGCATGCAGAATGTTTCATCATCCCCGTTTCTGTTGCTTAACGTCACTCTGTTTGACACCTCGTACGTTTCTGAGAGGTTCTGCCTTTGCATATTTGTACAACTTTGTCTTATAAATAGTTCATTTTGAACTTCTGACTGTCAACCGATCTGACTGCATTTCATAGTCAACGTGAAGTGGAAGTGTGACGGTTAAAAGTGAATTCTGGCTATTTGATCATTGCGTGAGAGAAATTAATAAATGCTGTGTGAAGCACCTCTCTGACACGGTGCTGGCTCGAGGCCTCAATATACCAAAATTATTCCTTTTGTATGGAACAAAAATCTAGGAATAACCAAGATTATATATATATATATATATATATATATATATATTAGGGGTGTTTAAAAAAATCGATTCGGCGATATATCGCGATACTACATCGCGCGATTCTCGAATCGATTCAATTAAAAAAAAATCGATTTTTTTTTTTTTTTTTTTTTTTTTTTTTTTTTTTAAGAGCTCAGAATTGTTCATTCGGTAGTCTTACCGATTCAACGTCTTATCATCATTGCCTTTTTTTTTTTGTGTGTGTGTGTGTGTGTGAATCGATTTTTAAACGTCCATTTTTAATGGAAAAATATTCAACAAAACGTCGGACTTCGGGTTAGGATTCACACCTTGAGCATGGAAGAATGTTATGAACGGAACATTAAGCCTTAATATTTTATTTTAATGCTGTTCAAACATGAAACAGATTACAACCTCTATAAGACTGAAATTTCAGATAAATAAATAATACATTTTCCATATAAATCTTACACTCTACAAGCTTACTGATTAGTATTTTCTAAATTTGAATGGAAAAAAAATCGCAACAATCGACTTATAAATTCGTATCGGGATTAATCGGTATCGAATCGAATCGTGACCTGTGAATCGTGATACGAATCGAATCGTCAGGTACTAGGCAATTCACACCCCTAATATATATATATATATATATATATATATATATATATATATATATATATATATATATATATATATATATATATATATATACATATATATTAGGGGTGGGACGATACTGTGACGATATTTGACTCACAATATCGATATCACGATACACGATATCTACGATTTTTTATATATTGTCAAAAAAAAAAATTCCCGCAATATATCACGATATGTGACTGAAAAAGCCAACAAATGCCCATAAAAAGGAAAATGTCTAATTATGCATTTATTCAAATGCCAAAACTTTGGACAATGTACAAAGTTCTGCATCGTGCCTCACTGCCTCTTTGTCTTTTCCCTGTAAACATTGTGAAGTGAGACAAATTAAAGTGCATAAACATTTATAACATAAATGTATCATGTCATGTATCGATAATTTATTGCCACAGAGAGCGCAACGATATATTGCGATATCGATTTTTTTCTCCCACCCCTAATATACATATATAGTCATCTCTCAGTAATTAACCGATACTTGGTTCGTCCCATAAGAAATATCTCGATATTTGCATAATCAAAAGTGTTTTAAAGCGTACACGTTTAACAATTTTGTCTCGTGTTGGCACACCGGAGCAGTCAGACAGTTTCAAGATAGCAGACTTGGCTCCAGATAAGATGTTTCGTGTTTGAGGTTGTTTTCCAGGGCAGAGTGATGCTGCTGCCAGCTCGGAGGTATGTGAGCATAATTGATGTAAGGGCCTCTGGAGGAGCAACTTGGGTGAGGATGCGTTCAAGTTCACTTGTTTGCCAACCAGCAATTGTGTACTCAAGGAGTCATTATATAACATTGGGCATCGGAATCACTCAGGTTGGGCACAATCCGATCTAACTATATTAGATTTACACAATCAGGATTTTTGGGCCTGATCACGATTGCCAATCGGCAAGTTTAAAAAAAACAAACACGACTTCACTGAGCCCATCATAAGATGGTGCAATATGTCAATTTAAATAACTTGTTTAGTTACAGTTTATTTTGGGGGGTAATGGCTTTAACGCATTCAGGATTTTTTTTTTTAGTCCGTTAGCGAATTTGGGAGCGAACCACGCACCAAGATACTCATCCTCTTATTCAATGAGAAGATGGAGAACAATATTTAGTTAAACAACCCCTGCCATAGCGCATAATACACGTCTAATTTACACCCAATGCATTGAAGGAAAAAAATAAACTATAAAATTAGGTGTAACAAAAATGCTAATAAACAATAACTTAGAGCCGTTTAATAAATAAATAAATTAATTATAAATAATTTTATTATATTATAAATAAATAAATTAGTAATTTTTTTTTTAAATCAGATTAATCACATTTTAGAATTTTGATTAATCACGATTAATCACGATTAATCGCTTCATTAAAAATGTTTTTTTTTTATCAACAATTTTGTCCGTCAAATTTAAAGCGCACCTGTTGTGTATTAATTTTTTCGACATTTAATGTTATCAGGACATCTTAAAATATATATATATATATATATATATATATATATATATATATATATATATATATATATATATATATATATATATATATATATATATATATTTACACACATATATCCACTGCACACACTCATTTTCCTCTTTTTCTAATCAGTTAAATTACTTACATAATTTAAAATGGGGGAAAAAAAAAAAAAAAAAAAAGTACCATACTCATACTGGTATCGGTCAGGGGGAAAAAAATAAATAAAAAAATAAATCGAACATCCCTATTATAAAGCCCCAGGCTCCGAAATTATGATGTTCCGCTATAATTAATGCAGTATGACGCATAAGACATTATTTGCCAATTTTGATGCCTTCACCCAAGTAATTCGCATCTTCCTCACTCCCCACATGGCATGAAAGCAACTTTAAGGTCCTGTGAAATAGTAGCCCTGCTTTCCATTGGAGCAGCAGAGTCGACAGTGACCAGATCAATGCTCCGTGCTCGCTAATAAGTTCATGTAGTTTAATACCGCTAGAAAGGTGGGATTGCTGAAATACGCGTGATTAATTTATGGTATCGATTGTGACGCTCGCTCCCGTTGGTTGCGGCGTGATGTCACCTCCGAAGATTGGATTATAGTTTCAACCTGCTAACAATGACATGGTTTCATTGTTCAATTAAATTCTGAAATATTTCACAGTGGGCACTTTAGGATGCATCTCTTTCATCTTTTTTTTTTTTAAATTTCTATCACCCTGTCTGAAGTGATACACGAGCCACAGATGACAAGTAAAAATCCCGCCATTCCAACACTCAAGTGCCAGCTGATGCGCTTATTGAAGAGTTTTACTGTCGAGCACCAGGGGCGAGTGAAATCAAATGACGTTAATTAGCGAGGCTGCTTGAAGCGTTGCAGAAAGAATATTGAAACCTGATAACTTTCCTGGCTGGGGCTTTGGGAGACCTAGTTTGGATATTATAAATAGTTAACTCCAAAACACCTAATCATCTAAAGCTGCGAAAATGTGGGGGTGTTCTAATTAGCACAGTCACGATAAATAAATTCCATGGCGAAAATGATGCATGGGTTACCCTTTCCAACATAGGCTAATCTCTCAAACCAGATCCTCCCATCAACAATATTTTTGATAGTTATGCAGCAGCGCATTATATAGCACGTTGTCTCTTATCAATGGGTGCCGTGTTGCTTTTTCAAGCCTTAACAATGTGAAGGATTTGTCTTTGCTTGGTTCTTCTGTTGTCCACTTGCCTGTTTAGGAAGATTATATGCACTGGAGAACAACTGATGGAGGACTTACTGTATAACCATTGCGAACACAGCACTTTTTCGACACTCTAGGGGTAATGCTGCTGTAGTCTATCGACCTCAACATATTTGCCATTGCCTTCATTTAAAGCAGTGCTTCTCAAATAGTGGGGCGGGGCCCCCCCCAGGGGGGCGTGAGGTTTGACCTCGGGGAACATGCTTTTTTATTTTTTGTATTTATTTTTTTACTGTCCGAGAATGAAGTGCAATTGCACCTCCACTACATTAGGGGGCAGTGGCGCTCTCATTATTGATTAGCACAGAGTGCGCGCAGGGAGCATTCGCTCGGTGGTGTAGGGGTTTTGTTTGCGCTGAGCATGCGCGCTATGCACACAGTAAAAAATACAAATAAATCAGCACAAATTATTTTATATTTTTGTTTTGCAGGTTAAAGTTTTTTTTTTTTTTTTTTTTTTTTTTTTTAAATATTGTGCTCCTGAGTTAATGTTGGTGATCAGTTTGAATGCATTCATTTTATTCTTCCGTATCATATGGTTTGACATGGTCAGTCAAAAAATTTTTTGTAGTTTAATGAAGGATTTAATTTTATTTTTGAATTTCAGATGCACTTTAAATCTCTTCTGGTGGCATACCTTGACTCAATATTATTTTGGATCAATGTTACCTGCTATCTATGACTGCCTGAAGAAGAGGGCTTAAAGTAGCATTGCTTGTTAAACTTGACATTATTATCCCTACAAGTAATGTTTGTTTGGCAAAGTTAGACAAATGTTTATGTGACACTAATCATTTACAGAACACATTATCTATAGTGATTTTAATTGGTAGTCACGCAGCTGTGGACCAGCCTTTTTGGCACTGCGCTCCTCTTGAAGTTAATTCACTAGAAACTGCCTACGTCTCTCATATACACTCTCCATTCCTCAGTCTTTTCACTATAAATACTCTGCAGAGTAGGACAGGTCTTTGCTAAATGCAGCTCCCAAAACGAATAAAGCGCTTTGTCATTCAATTTTTTTTTTTTTTTTTTTTTTGACTCAGAGTTGACAGCACTGGTATGCTAATTTCCACGGCCTAGACTATAATCAATCTTGAATGGCGTGCTCAAAGATGGCCGGTAAAAGAAAAGTGGCACTTCAAGAGGAGCTGACTGAAGAGCGTACTCGCTGCTCCTCGAAGCCTATTCGGCTTCCTTCTTATCTGTGCAAGCTGTCACACTGCCACTCCGGGATCAAACACTGACACAACAACAAGACGGAGGCCATTTGGAGACCTCCTTCAAGCGAATGTAATGTCATTTGAGGAATTAATGAGAATCTCCAGACCTTTCCCAAATAAAAGCAAAGCCTCTGATTGTAAATGGGTTTTGCTTTTCTTCCTTAATGTACTCAAAGCGCTTTCACTCTGTCTCTTCATTTTTACCGACTGCTGACGCAGCATCAGGAGCAACTGGGAGATTCACTTGCTCAAGGGCACTTCAATATGGACAGGTCACAAGGGTTGAGGATCAAACTCACAACCTTCGGGGTTGGGAGATGACTATTCTACTACCTGAGCCATGCCAAATGAATAAATGAATACATATACATGAATATCATTACCTTCTATTGAATCGTATAAAAAAAAAAAAAAAAAAAAAAAAATGGGTTGCATTGTGGGTTATTAGTGTAATTTGACCAAAATATTGGGTTAAATAACTAAAAAAGTTGGCTCAGTTCATTTTTGATCCAATTAAATTACCGGTGCGTTATTTAATGAACCCTCAAAGTTGGGTCAAATGAATAACCCACAAAATAGCCATATAACTGGGTGGCATTGTGAGTTAGTCATTTAATTTGACCCAACCTTTTGGGTTGAACAAATAAAAAAGTTGGGCCAGTTCATTTTTGACCCAATTCTATTGGTTTATTCAATTAACCTAAAATAAAATAAAATAAAATAAAATGAAAAAATGGGTCACATGAATAAGCCACAAACAGCCCAACAAATTGGGTTGCTTTGTGGGTTATTAGTGTATTTTGACCCAAATTTTGGGTTAAATAACTCAAAAAGTTGGCTCAGTTCATTTTTGACCCAATTAAATTAGGTTAATTAATTAACCCACAAGATGGGTCAAATAAATAACCCTATCACTGGGTCATTTTTTAACCCACAAAATAACCATATAACTGAGTGGCATTGTGAGTTAGTCATTTAATTTGACCCAACTTTTTGGGTTGAACAAATCAACAAGTTGGGTCAGTTCATTTTTGACCAAATTCAATTGGTTTATTCAATTAACCTAAAAAAATAAATAAAAAAAAAATAAAAAAATTGGGTCACATGAATAATTCACAAACAACCCAACAAATTGGGTTGCTTTGTAGGTTATTAGTGTATTTTGACCCAAATTTTGGGTTAAATAACTCAAAAAGTTGCCTCAGTTCATTTTTTGACACAATTAAATGAGGTTAATTAATTAACCCACAAGGATGGGTCAAATAAATAACCATATCACTGGGTTGCTTTGTGAGTTAATCATTTTTTAACCCACAAAATAACCATATAACTGGGTGGCATTGTGAGTTATTAATTTTATTTGACCCAACTTTTTGGGTTGAGCAAATCAAAAAGTTGGGTCCGTTCATTTTTGACCCAATTCTATTGGTTTATTCAATTAACCTAAAAAAATAAAAATAAAAAATGGAACCAAATTTTGGGTTAAAGTGCAATTTGACCCAAATTTTGGGTTAAATATCTCAAAAAGTTGCCTCAGTTCAATTTTGACCCAATTAAATTATTATTATTATTAAATTATTATTTAATTAACCCACAAGTTTGGGTGAAATGAATAACCCACAAAATAGCCATGTAACTGGGTTGCATTGTGAGTTATTAATTTTATTTGACCCAACTTTTTGGGTGGAACAAATCAAAAAGTTGAGTCAGTTCATTTTTGACCCAATTCTATTGGTTTATTCAATTAACCTAAAAAAAAAAAAAAGGGTCACATGAATAAGCCACAAAGAGCCCAACAAATTGGGTTGCTTTGTGGGTCATTCGTGTAATTTGACCCAAATTGTCACTCAAAAAGTTGGCTCAGTTCATTTTTGACCCAATAAAATTCGGTTAATTAACCCCAAAAAATTGGGTCAAATGAATAAACCACAAAACAACCCAAAACATTTTGATTGCTTTGTGGGTTATGAAATCCATTTGACACATTTTGGGTTAAACAACTTAAGCTGGGTAGGCAGTTTTAAACAAGTGTTTTTGAGTTATGATTTAAATTGTGCGAAAGAGTCTACGTATCTGAGTTATCACATAATCATTATATTTTTATGTTGTTGTCAAATCCTCGTGTTAACTCGCTAAAACCAGTGGGTTTAACCCCAACAGCTGGATAGCAATTTCCGAATGCAGCGCCACAAATCAAGCGAGGAGCCGGAGACGCCGCTGGTATGACAGCAGGGAAATGATCAAACAGCGAGATAGGATCTGAGATGTGTGCTATCATTGCAGGTGACATCAATCTCGTCTCGGATGCACTTTTAGCAGCAACACGCAGCGCTCATATCTGCAGGGATTTCACAGATGCCATCAACCGCATCAGCAGCAATGAAGGGATCATTTATGAGTGTGAGCGAGCTTCGGAATACTCTTTGCTATGAAGCGACACAAAACCTGACTTTTGTAGAGATGTCTTTAGTTTTCATGCAGGATAGCACAATGTGTAAACGGTAGCATGTTTTGATTTCATTTCCTGTGAAGCCACAAGTACATTCAACTAGAACTATGTGCTATTTTTGCCAATATATGGCACGTGTTTATAAAGAAAACAAAAAAAACATATGGAAAGTCTCTATCATGCTTGTTGTAGCAATGACTTAAAAAAAAAAAAGCTAGGTGTGTCAAAATTAGTGCGTTAATTTTGAGTTAAATTGAACTTAATTTAAAGTTCCTTTAACGCAGTGCTTCTCAATTATTTTATTATTTTCTGTCATGCCCCCCCCCCAGTAAGAAGAAAACATCCCCCCCCCCCCCGACTATAAATAGTATCATTTGTCTATAAAATTGTTCTAAGCACACCCCTGACTGGGGTCAAGTTGTGCAGAATTTCACAAGTTACTTCAGGTTAAAGATTAATAGACTCTTAATATGAAAAGAAAAAAAATGCACTGAGAAGTCACTGTCTTACAAATGCAATTATGCCATCTAGTGGCAGAAAAATGACCTCAAAACAAATCAATATTACACTCATTTTTTTACAGTAGAGTGTCTTTTTAATTTTAACTCAATTTAATGAATTATTCTGAAATTACTGTATCAATGACTAAAAAGATGCAGCCATATTTCCATTAAACATTTTTCCACTTTTATGTTAAGAGTATGAAAACTTTGTACATTTAGAACAGATTTGTGATTAATCTTGAGAAGCCATGTGATTAACTTATTCGCTCCCAGACATTTTCACATTTCGCAATCCCGTTCGCTCCCGGCTGTTTTACTGGCTTTTGACTGATTTTGCAAGGCCCACAGAATATTGTGTTAAATTTCTATAAAAGCATGGAACCTATCAAAAGTAAGATTAAAGTCTTTACTTTCATCAGGAAAAAAAGTATGTCTCTATCTGTTTCCGTTTTGCAGCAATTAGCATTAGAAGAGAGCTAAGTTTCATCAGTTTTCACAAATCTATTTAAAATTGTAAGTAATTTAGCTTTTTACCTACATGGCCCTGGTTGATCTCCTTTGCGCTCTGCCACCTGCTGGCCGTTTGTGTAATAACTACAATTTCCTCAAGAGTTCTTTGCAGTTGAGAGGCTGCATCAAAGCCTTCTGTATGCTTTAGCATAAAAAAAACAAAAAACAAAAAACGTATAAATACGTCTTTGGGACACTTAAAACATAAAAAAAGTATTTTTACATGTTATTGGGAGCAAACGAGTTTTAATTACGATCAAAAATTTTAATCGCCTGAACCCCTAAAAACAAATCAACGCATTTTTTTTTCTTTTTTTTTAACGCAGGATGGAGAAACTGTTCCTAAAAGTTGATTCCAATTAAATTCATTGAGCTGTCTCCCGATGTAGAAGAATGGCTTCTCCAGCGGTGAAGCAATCTCATTAAATAACAATTCCAATGCACTTTGTTTGTGCGATAGTTTGTGACTGGATTGCTGGCACAATTGTTGATTCATTAGTTTCCTCTTGCCCTCCCGTCTTCACCAATTTCTCTGGAGAAGGAAGATTTCAATTTATCTGACTACAACAACAGAGTTATCTATCCGCCCGAGTGTGATGTCATTTGAAACGTTGGCACTATAATGCGTAGCCTTGAAACATTGTAGTTTTGCCAAGACGGAACCAAATAAGTGCATTAGGAAGAGGGCTGTGTGCAAAAGAGACTGGAAATCGTGTATGTTATATAAAAAGTATGTTCTCTTTCGCAGACTCGTGGGGGGTCCAGTGACAAATATATGTCAATGTTTCTGAAAACCTGATGTTTCTTGGTCTAAAGTTTGGACCTCTTTGTTACCTCTGATAGGAGTGAATTCATGCAGTGTTACTACACTGAGAACAAATGGTGCTTTTTATATGAAGAAAAAAAAACAAAAACATGGTGCTGCACAAACCACTTACCAGGAAGTACTCATCCATCGTAAAGTGGTTTTTCCATTCTATTTTTTTCTTTTAGCATCATTGCTATAAATTATACAGACAACAAAAACTTTGTGAAAGTCCGCTATGAAGCACTAGTAGTTCTAAAATAACATCAATTTTCTTATTAGTAGTTGGATTCTGATCTTGGAGCCAGCTGACTAGTTGCCACCAAATCGCAGGCCGAGATTTTTACGACATAGCACAGATGATGTTAATTAGATCAACAGATTTTCCAGCTGCTTGTTTATCAGCAGAAATGGCAGAGCACGAGCAGACTGGAACCGTCCGTCCGCCACCCGTCCGTCCGTCCGTCCGTCCATCCATCCGAACCTCTTCAATGGCGTATTGTGTTTGTGTTCCTGTAAAGCGCTTCGTGACAGCTCAGGCTGTTTGACAGCGCTATATAAATAAACTTGAGTTGAGTAAGTTCATATTTACCAGTACGCACCATATCATGCCATATCATGCCCCCCCCCCCCCGAAAATACACGTTTCCATGCAAATAAAGTTTATTTTAGTGCTGTCGCTATTGTCTATTAACTAATTTGCTCCCAATCACGTGTAAATACGTTTTTTTTTTATGTTTTAAGTGTCCCAAAGACGTATTTATGCGTTTTTTTTTGTTTTTTTGTTATGCTAGAGCATACATAAGGCTTTTTTTTGCAGCCTCTCAACTGCAAAGAACGGTTGCAGAAATGGTAGTTATTACACAAACGGCCAGCAGGTGGCAGCAGAGCAAAGGAGATCAACCAGGGCCATGTAGAAAAAAAAAGCTCAATTACTTACAATTTTTTTTAAATAGATTTGTGAAAACTGAAGAAACTTAGCTCTCTTCTAATGCTAATTGCTGCAAAACGGAAACAGATAGAATCATACTTTTTTTTCCTGATGAAAGAAGAGACTTTAATCTTTCTTTTGATAGATTCCATGCTTTTATAGCAATAGAACACAATTTTCCAAAAAAAATTCAATCTGCTGATATGCTGAAATCAGAGGATTTGGACAATTTTAAATAAAAAAAAATGGCTCCAAATGATTACTCAATTATTAAAATAGTTGATAAAAGATTATTTTTTTGATGAATCGATTAATTTTGACAACTCTACTTTCTTCAGCAATGCTGATCAAGCGCGTGATAATGATAATGGTGGTGGCGTCAAAAAGTGCGAGGCGAGCTAAAAGTGAAACCGTTCAACCCAAAACCTCCACAATCCAGAATTACGTACTTGTTAGTTTTAGTCATGACCTAATGAACATGTATAATGTGCTGAAAAACAAATCAATTTTATTCTCCAAACACTGCCAGTTATAAGCACAAAATGTCATGTCGCACAATACATTGTGACACATCTACGTATAATCGGCTGCATAGCGTCGTCGAGCTATTTCCATCTGGTTACAGCGGGGCGTAAATATTCACTGATTATCTGTGATTGCCATTACTTTCACCCAGACTCCCCACATCGCCCCAACCCCATCGTGCAAAGTAGCCCCCGTTTCCCTGATAATTCAATCAGCAAAGTGGCTTGGCCATGAGAATCCATTACCCTTCCCAAGACCTGTGACACATTAACCTTGACAGCGCTTGCCGAAACAGAATGTTATCTGTTGACCAGGTCACCTCTCAAAGTGAAGCCCCTCGCTACCGCCCGGTGAATAATTCATGGGAGACCTGTTGACAAGTCTGGCCAATGTTACAACCAATCCATGGGGGGAAAGTGTACACGTTGCACTCTCGTCCTTATAGCTTATTGATTAAATGCCACATTAGTCGGCCACGTAGCTACATATTACAAACAAAACACAAAAGCAAGATCGTCTAACTTAAAAGAGTCGACTATCAAGGGGAAATCAGGGTGGAAACGAGCAAGCTGAAGGATTTACAGCAGGGGTGTCCAAACTTTTTCCTCTGAGGGCCACATACAGAAAATTAGAAAGTGCAAGGGCCACTTTGATTTTTTTTTTTTTAAAGTTATTTATTAACACATTCATTGCCAGACCAGCAAAAAAATGCATCATTTGACGTCTTTTTCCGTCAATGGCTGTGAATGAGTTAAACATGGTAAAAATCAATGAAGCAATTATAAATTGTTGATATAATGTGCAGTTACTTATTGAAAACTGCTAACAGTCACAAGACAAATAGTGACCCCCGTGTACCACTATAATAGATACGCCTCTCCACTGAGCAGCAGCTGATCCCAACTTGACATTCTGAACCACAACAAGAACAATCGGTCGTCACCTGACCACACTTAAGAACCATTAATCTAATGTGATGTTTTCACAAATTGGACCGTGACACTAAGCAACAAGTGGATGAAACTATTTTTATTTCAAATTTGTGTCTTTGCATAGCTAGAAATGTTTAATCCACCATCTTTTATTTTTTATTTTTAAACAGCATTGAAAAATTATTTTTTAGTATTTTTTAGTAGCAAAAAATGTATGGCGGGCCGCAAATGGCACCCGGGCCGTAGTTTGGACACCCCTGATTTCCAGACAATTCAGAAAGGCGACCATTTTTTTTTATTTTTTTTAGGATTTTTAATGCATAAATTGTTGAGATTATTGCGGAAAGTTTGCATGGCAGATGGATAATGCAGATGCAATCTCTCAAATGTGTCTTTCCAAGCTTAGAACAGATGTGATTGCAGTCAAGACAGCTGCTACGGGCTTAAATTTGCTTTTGATGTGGTTGTAAACAACGGTGGCCCGTGAAAACAAACAGTTTTATTGTTGAACCAAAAGCAAAAGCCTGAACTATATAAGTCTGTTTTGACTCTTCCTGACTGGCTAAGCTAACACGCTGTAGTTTATAGTTCCTCATGTCGAACTTCTGGGTACCTCACGATATGATGCGATATCCGATACAAGGCTCATAATAATGTTTTAAAACTTTAAAATTGAAGATCTAATACAAATTTTTCATAGAAACGTATGCAAAACTGAGTCAGTTGCTGGACAGATAAATTTCTTACACGAGTAAAAGTATGCTCGAGTCTTCTTCACCTGAAAACTTCTGTACATTTCCCCGCCACTCTTATGAGGCGCTCCCCCTAGTGGCCTGCCAAGTAATTGCTCAATAAGTAATGAACAATGGAGCCGCTATAGTGGCTGTATATCAACTACAAATGTCGCAATACTTGCGTCGGCGTATCGGTAATCTATTGGGAGACAAAGTATCACGATTTATCTCGATATCGACATATCGTCACACTCCTAATGTCGATCTGATTGACCCATTTGACAGTTGGAGCATTCGTCCAATTACCTTCAAAGTTGGCTCGCAGCGTGCCTATCGGTTTGCAAAACGATTTTTTATCAATTCTGTCCCAGGTGGATCTGCGAAACACGCCATCTGGCACGTCAGGTTCCTTTTTTTTTTGGGAATGTGCAAGAAACGTGCCAAGTTGCAGAATGCCAGATCCCCAAAGGGGTTTTGTCAGTTACATGCTAATTCATCAGGAACGTCTTCTTCCTCAACTGTACTAAAGCCGATTTGGATTCTGATGATAGAATCAGAAGGCGACCGGGGAAGAAGTGGCGGCTCTCTGACAGACGAATCTCGCTGATGCAGAGACATTTTTCTATGCTGATGTGCTGACATTCTAAAGTTACAAAAGGATAATGATGTGAATATATACGACTATTATGATGTACATTCAGCATTACTAGGAATGGGAATTTGATGTTTTATTGATGGAATATTGGGAAACTTAACTCTTTGACCGCCAAAAACGTTTAATGACGTAATGACGTAAATGACTAAGTTTTTTTTTTAAAAATCAATTGGCAGTGGAGTGCTGCATGGCCAATGGGTTGTGGAATCCCAAAATACCCACTAACTATGGCCAGCAGATGGCAGCATTGTATCTCTTTTCAATCTGAGGAAATCGAACGTTGTCAACGATGACGTGAATGATCAAAGTCTTTGTCACGTTAAAACTAATTCACAGTGTCACTAAAAAAATAGTGTCAAAGTCAATGTTGTGCAAAAAACGTATCTTCACAAAAAGCATGTTTTCTCTATTTTTATTTTTTTTTCTATTTTCGCTTATGTCACTCAAATGACCGATTTTCAAATGGTGATTATTAAAGAACGGAATAAGGTAGAAACATACTTTTTATAGCTATGTAGTCGTAGCGCACAATATTTAGTTTGCCTCGAAAGATGAGTGGAAATGCGAAAAATCAGCTGGCACTGTCGGGGTTGTTTTTTTGGATAACGTTTGGCAGTCAGAGTTAATAATTAACAACTTGATTGTTGACCACTAAATATTTTTAATGAGCCGAGAGTGTCTTTTTGAATGATCCGACCTCTCTTTTGACCCGGTATCACATCGAGCAGTTGCAAGTGGATGTCTCATCGTTTTCCCATTTCGACTGCAAAGTAGTTAAGACTGGATCAATAGCACCCCGGCTGGCTGCAGCCAAGTAGTGCAAGTCATTATTTCTTGAGGAGCCAGTTAATTACCATTTTTTAAAGTTGACATTTGTGGGAAAGGACACAGACTACGTGGACTCGATTATGGTTTAGGTAATTATTGGAAAATTAACATTTGTGAAAGTCTTTGTCAAGTGCTGTACTCTGGCCACGAATAATAAATTCCACTGCCTGCTTGGATCCCGCTGGAAAGAGTGTGACATTTTTTTTTTTCCCCCCCCTGAGGATTTCAACATTTCATATACAGTATGTTATTATTAATATACCGCTCTCATGAAAATTGAAACGGTTATCTATAATTTACGTAATGGCTACTGCCTATCGTTTGCTGCAACCTCACATCGTCTTTGAAACAAGAAAAGCTGAAAATGAGGATCCTTGGATTCTGTAAAAGAAGTAAAAAAAACTTATATGAATATCTATCTGCGTATGTATATATGTATATATATATATATATATATGGGCTGCAAAATATTTAAAAAAAAAATCGATGTCGTGATATATGTATATCGCAAAGACATGCATTGAGTTTCATATGGAATTTTATGCTTTTATCTGAATTTGACCAGTCAGCCGCTAACTGAAATGTGCATCACCATCCAATAGTTGAACATTATCGAGATGTAAGTACAATTAATTAACTAAGAATATATTGAGTTAGCTTATTTTGCTGCGTGAAAAATGTAATTCTTTCATTATAACATAAAAATGTAATTTCTTTAAGTACCTGTTAAATATCACAATATCGATATCGCTATATTCAGCAACTATATTGCATGATATTTCAATATCGTGCAGCCCTAATGTATATATATATATATATATATATATATATATATATATATATATATAAACCATGTGGCACAAGGACAAAGCAAACTAGGCTAATATCTCTTCTTCTCCTTCTATCTTAAAAGTGAATTAGAATTCGCTTTTTCCCCCCTACTATAATATCCTGCCTTATCAACAGTGCTAACATGGCAACCAGCGCACGTTCGCTCGACTTGAAATTACAAGGGGAATAATTAGAATGACACCTCGACACAAAGCTCTAGGTGGCCTTTTTAGCTGACTTAACAACACACGTTCAAAAAATGTGCACAAGAAGCAGGAGAGAAAACGCTGTGAATGGACAATCACGGTCGTGGTGTGCTGCACAATGCAAATTAATTCAGCAGTCAGTAAAATGTACTGTACATCTGTGTACAATTGAGACGGGAGGACAGGCTTGCGAATTCTGTTTTGATCCGCATCGAAAGTTCTCAATGTTTTTAGTAAACGATAAGCTGGGCAAAAAAATACTTGAGCAATGAAGAGAAATGTAACAATAAGTAACAATACTTTTATTTGATTACAATTATCATCTACCGCATTTTCCGCACTATAAGGCGCACCTTCAATGAATGACATATTTTACACATTTTTCCATATATAAGGCGCTACAGTAGAGGCTGGGGTTACGTTATGCATCCATTAGATGGTGCTGCGCTAAAGGGAACGTCAACAAAACAGATAGGTCAGTCAAACTTTATTAATAGGTTACAAACCACATTTCTGACAACTCCATTCACCCAAAATGAATAAACAGCTGTTTTATTATTTTCTCTGAGGTAAAGTATTAGTATTAGCTCGCGATCCAAGATGGCGGGATCTTCTGCGCATGCGCGTCACCGATCGTGCAGGTTCACCGATAGCGTCTTGACAGCGAGACCTGTTGCGGCTCAATATTGATCCATATATAAGGCGCGCTGGATTAAAAGGCGCATGGTCAACTTTTCAAAAAATTGAAGGCTTTTAGGTGCGCCTTATAGTGCGGAAAATACGGTACTCTGCCCACATATTGGCTCAATGACCGTAAGAATAGATCTGGGCTAAAAGGTGGTTGTTCATTAGTTGTTTGAGACAGAGGGCAGAAGGGTGAAAAGGGGGTGGCCTGGATGAGTATAGAGTGCAACCAATATGCAGTGTTGTGTGTCATCAAGGGTGACTAGTGTGACTTGAGATGGGCAAAATCTTAGAAAATGATGCAAAAATAATCATAAATACTTATCAACATCTGTTTACAAATAGGGTTGTGTCTGATTTTACTTTTCAGTACCATCAGGGATCACAATCCATTTCTCTTTGGTGCATCTGATGAGGTTGTACAGGTGTACCTAATGAAGTGTAGGGTGAGTTTATATTTGCTTCTAAAGATATTGGCTCGATTACAAGGTTAGCAGTCAGCTTGATTAATGAGGCATGATGCAAAAGGCCTCACGTAAACAAAAGCTGGCAGAGAGAATGGAAGCTGGTAAATCACATATGGCGGAGCAGAGAGAAACGGGGATGGTTTTTCGGTCCTACCTGGCTTGCGGAATGATGCTGAGGCATAGAAGGGAGATCCACAAGGCCGAGTGCGGAGGTTCGAGCTTCCAAAATGCAGCAGCCATAGCAGTTTAAACAGGGGGGCTCCTAAGGGAAATGACAGACATGTTGACTTTTAATATTAAGGTGTCGTTTTGCAAAATTCTGTGACTCAGGTGTTTAAAACTCTTTGACCACCAAAAACGTTTAATAACGATTAGTAAAATCACGACGTATGCCGCCATAAACGGTAAATGACGTCAACTAAGTTTTTTATTTTTATTATTATTATTATTTTTACTCAGTGCAACGTCTTAAGTGCAGCACTGCCTGGTCAATGGGTTGTGGAATCAAAAACACTCCAACTATGGCCAGCAGATGCAAGCATTGTATCTCTTTTCGTGAATGATCAAAGCCTTTGTCATATCAAAGTTTTTTGTTTTTTTTTGATAACGCATGTCAGTAAAAGAGTTAAAAAATATTTTTGACAAATACGTTTCATGTTTTGTGAAATACAACAACAGATGACACGGAGGAATAAATGCACAATTGTCATCGCTGACGGAATATGTGTGGATGCTTGCCGTTTTATGAATATACGCCTCACTGCTCACATGTTTTCTTTACTTCGGGGCAACACGCACATACACAGCGCCGCAGCATACTTCCCCGCTTAATTAAAACATAACCAAGACACATAAAACATATTTTATATGTGCCAATGAGCATCTGCAAGTAAATCACCTTGCGAGTGGTCGTGAGAGCACTCCAAGGGTGAATCTGCCTCTATGGCTGTATGACAGTGGACGCTCATTGTCATGAGATAATTAGTTTGCGCTATAAATAATGCGTGCTGCACCTGTCGCGCACACCTTTGCTTGGGGGAAGGAGTCCTCGAAGTGTGAATTGTTCGGTCTGGGGCGCTTGTTTTAATAAGATGTTCTCTTGGTGCAGAAACTGTTAAATGAAGGTGATTTTAAGAACTATTTAATAGTAATCACCAGTCAAGAGAGTAGATCTAAATTATTATTTAATATGGGGATGGGCAAATTAAATGGGGCCACTTCCAAACTAGATGATGACAAATTTTAAATAGACAAATTATGTGTATACATGCAAAAATTTTTTTATTTGTTTTTGATTATACATTTTTCAATTTGGGTATAAAACATTAATTTTATATATTATATATATATATATTATATATATATATATATATATATATATATATATATATGACATAAAACTGCTGAACAAGAAACCAGCATCAGGTACAAGATCTCATTTTTAAGATTTTTTTTTCCACACACATACACACACAAAAAAAAAAAAAAAAACTCAAGATTTTAATTTTGTGGTACTGTTTGTCCTGCACATCAGTCCAAAGCAGCATTTTTTATTTTTTTATTATTTTTTTTTATTATGCCTTTCACATTTTATAATATAGGGAAACATAAGGGCCACTGTAAATGCAACGAAAGCATGTCTCCCATCGAGTGGTGAGTAGTGATATTACAACTTAAAACTACAGCCAACCCCGTGCATATTTTCACTTCTGCATATTCGGGGATTTTAAGAACTACTTCATAGGATTTTTTACCCCGAAATTTTGAATTTTTCTAGTATGTCTCAAGATATTTTATCCCCATCCCCCCCTGTTTTGCATGGAAAACATAAAACGGAATGTTGAACAGCTGTTTTTTTTTTATTTTTTATAAACTATATATTTGATGTAGTGACGGTGGCTCTCTCTACAGATAGATTTCACACAATCAGTCCATTAATGATTGATTTCACCACACATAAACTCAATTTTTTTTTCCGTGAGAATTTGAAGTGAATTTGTACATTTAAAAATTGTCTAATGTAATTTCAAACACAAGCTTCATTTTAGCTGTAATTTATAATACAAGAATAAAACATACCACATATTGATTTTGTTCCTATATCATGACAGTATCAGATATCACATTATCATACTACAATCTGTACAACAAATAGGGTAAAATAAAAATAAACGTGTTATTGAATCTGATCAGAGCACCGGGGTAAACATACCAAATGAAACCAGTGAGCGTATGCTGTGTCACCCACAGCTGCAGATGCGGCATCGTGACTGAATTCGGAACCCCGTATTACAGCAGTCAAGTTCCGCTTTACAGCCTGATGAAATCACCTCTTCTCATGACTGCGCTCCGAAATTGGCAGATTCGCTACTGAAGGCGACCTAAAACCTCCATTAATATGGGGGAAGAAGCCAAAACAACCTCGGCGGAGCAGATGCACGGTCACTGGAGCGCACGTGGAGCAGCTGTTTTGTACTTTAAAGGCTTTTATTGTGCTTTTGTGAGATTGTGTCCCCTTTACGGCCAGCAGGATCAAACAGTCCCCTCAGGGGAATCAACGTTCTCTCTCTGTGTTCCTAAGAGCACTTCTCATTGCATGAAGAGCAAACAAATGATTGGATATAAGGATAGAAGGCTTTACTGCTTTGTCAAAGGCCTCCTACTCTTCATTTGTGTGAACAATTAGAACAGGGGTGTCCAAACTACGGCCCGGGGGCCATTTGCGGCCCGCCATACATTTTTTGGCGGCCCGCGGCCAATACTAAAAATAATTTTTCATTGCTGTTTATAAAAAAAAAAAGAGAGAGAGAGAGAGAGAAAAAAAGAGGGTGGATTAAACATTTCTAGCTATGCAAAGACAAATTTTCAGCTCATAATTCAGTTTCAGAAATAAAAAATACTTTCATCCACTTGTTGCTTAGTGTCAAGGTCCAATTTGTGAAAACCACATTAAATTAATGGTTCTTAAGTGTGGTCAGTTTACTACCGATTGTTCTTGTTGTGGTTCAGAATGTCAAGTTGGGATTCAGCTGCTGCTCAGTGGAGAGGCGTATCTATTATAGTGGCACACAGGGGTCACTATTTGCCTTGTGACAGTTTTCAATAAGTATCTGTACATTATATCAACAATTTCGAATTGCTTCATTGATTTTTACCATGTTTGACTCATTCACTGCCATTGACGGAAAAAGACGTCAAATGATGCATTTTTTTTGCTGGTCTGGCAATGAATGTGTTCATAAATAACGTAAAAAAATAAAAAAATCAAAGTGGCCCTTGCAGCTTTCTGTTTTTCTGTATGTGGCTCTCAGAGGAAAAAGTTTGGACACCCCTGCATTAGAAGCAGACATTTAGGACTTATTGAAGCTATATGTCCAGAGACTGCGATTGGCTGGCAGCCAGTTCAGGGTGCACCCCGCCTAGTACTGCCCGAAGCCAGCTGGGATAGGCTCCAGCACCCCCCGCAGCCCTTGTGAGGAGCAAGCGGTTAAAAAAATGGATGGATGGATGGATATGTCCCGAGAAACATACAGTAGGTTGACATTGCATTTTAGAACACAAGTTCAAAAGTCAGCATCCTCCAAGTCAATATGTGATTACTTTTCACAAAGGTTCAGGCGGAAGAAAAAATATGAATAATGCCACCTAATGGAGGGCCATTCACTATTCACTGATGACTCAGAAGAAGCCTCATATGGTAAAAGACTGACTTGACCTTCACTGACTTCACTGATTCTCTTCCCTTTTGAAATATAATGCATGTTGACAATTTCAACGAATGCACTTTATTATGCGAGTGACTGTCCTTGTTGCCAAAAAGAATCCCTCAGTCCAAGCAAACTCTGTTGGTTTAAAAATGACTACTTTCGTGCATGATTTTTTTTAATTTTTTATTTTTATTTTTTGCTTTGTGCTATGAGCTAAAATGATGGAACGCGCCAGTAGGGATGTAACGATATCCAAACATCACGATGCGATATCACGATATAAAGGTCTTGACTAGTGTTGTTCCGATACCAATTTTTGGCTCCCGATCCTGATACAGATACCCAAAGTTACAGTATCGGCCGATACCGATACCCAAAGTTGCAGTATCGGCCGATACCGATACAATACCAATACTTAAACTTTTTTTTTCCCTCAACATGAAAAAGCTGTCCTGCCATTGGTTCAGAGCATTCAAGGGCCAATGCAGTGAACATGTCATATATCAGTGAACGTTGTGCATAAGCAAGACACAAGATGCTGCATCCAAAATCCTATATTAACGTTGGAATTAATGGTATCGGCATGTTACTTGTGAGTAGTCACCGATACCGATACCACTGCCGATACCAGTATCGGTATCGGAACAACACTAGTCGTGACCATAACAGAAATGCATATAAACCACCTACATTCTCTAATAACCATATTGAGGCACTTACTTGCTAATGCAAGCACACGTTGATCGCTTCACAAGCAATGGCAAATGAAAAATGGCAAAACATTAAATATCCTTAATGCAACAACGACATACAGTACAAGGTGCCGATTAAACCAGAAGAATTGCAACGCGTCTAAATCCAAACACTCTTTTTTTTCTTTTCTTTATGCTTTTTGTTAAAGCTAATACTGCATCATTAACCATGAAAGGTTTTATGTTCCGTAATAAAAACCAAATGATGCCTCCTGGACGTCATTTCCCTGTCTTGTCATGTCTGACAGGAAAAGGCCACATTTCATTTCTTCTCATGCACACACGTGACCGTGCTCATTATACGTGACATCCTTGACACTCTTAATGTCCGGGATACATAAATATTTAAAAATATACTTAGATCCCTCAGCAGTATGCTCTCTTAAGGCCCCACTAAAACACGGATGTTCGCAGTACTAGTTAAAGCAGTGGTATCCAAATTACGGCCCGGGGGCCATTTGCGGCCCGCCGTCCATTTTTCGGTGGCCCGCGGCGTATGCTAAAAATGGCATTTGATACAGTTAAAATAAATGAACAAAAACAAAAATGTTTGGAGATGGTCAAAGTAAGAAAGGGAAGGTGTTATTTTAGTTAAATAAAACTAATAAAAAAACTAAAACTAAAATTCAAAAAACAATATTGTTACCAAAAATGCTTTTTGAAAAAACGAAAACTAACTGAAACTACATTTTATGTTTACAAAACTAGCTAAAACTAACTATAATTATAGCAAACATGTTCTTCGTTTTAGTCTTTGGTAATTAATTTAATGCATGAGCCTTTGGAGATGATTTTAAATGTGATTTTTAGTAGATTTATTTTGACATAAACCAGAATAATGAAGTTTGAAAGTATGTCACACAGAAGTGACATCATCTAGCAGCAGCCAATAGAAAAGCACCTTCAGATGACGTCGCTCCAATGGTGTTTTTTTAAATATTGCGCACAAGTAATACACATTTCTTAAAAAAAAAGTAATACTAATACTGAAACTAACAAACTAAACTAAAACTATGCATTTTACTACTGCCATATTACAAATAAATCGGAATAAATTGGTTTATATACTGTAGCATTTTTCTAAATATGCAAAAGCACAAATAAATTATTTGTACAATTTTTAGGACTAAACACAATTTCTCTTCATAACATGATGTGGCCCTTGCGTCCTTCTGATTTTCTGTATGTGGCCCTCAAATGAAAAAGTTTGGACACCCCTGAGTTAAACTGTTTAAAAAAAAAAAAAAAAAAAGTCATTAGGATGCACAGCTACTGGTAGACTAATGATATGATCAATAAACAAACATGATACAGTGGAAAAAGTGGAGAGAAAAAGGAGAATTGTAATAATTCTAACTGCATGTTACACAAATTCTTTTGTTTTTATTCTCCAACACAAACACCAATTAGAGAAATCGCAAAGAAAAATGTGTTCGACGGCAACATTGCAAAGTCTTGCAAATCCTTTCAACACGACAATAACAAAGAGAAAGCGTGCTGCCGCCCTGCCGTCGACAATTGTGCACCTGATCTACCAATACCTGTCATGCAAATGAAGGGCTCAGTTCCTGGGGCTCAGACTGTTCTGGCAACAGACGAAGAAAGGAAGACGGAAAGAAAAAAAGAAAAAAAAAAAGAAAAGAAACAGCGCTTTTGTTGGCAAATTAAAAATAGCTTGCCTCAGGTGACAGTAAACATTTCACACTCTTAACAATTACATTCTTTTCTACCGTCATTTCTTCTCACAGACTAAAAAGGCGCAAATCCAATGAGTAATGTAATCTTATTTGACAGAATCAAAAGGCCGGAGAAGCGTTTTTGATTGAATTTTCTGCATTTTGTGAACTGGATGTGTTTGCGAAGAGATCTCTGCATTAAAGGTAAGTGACAAGAAATGTTTGTGAGTTTGTTCCTGAGGGAAAGTGGCAGCAAGCGCAATCCCATTTCCTCCCTTCGGGTTTGGGCAAACGGTTACGAACTCAAGTTTTGAAAAAGCGCATTGATCGCTTCACAAGCAAATTAGGTTCCCCTTTTATCTGCCAATTAGCATAGATTTTACAAATAGAAGGCTAAAACATCCCTAATGAAAATTAAATTGTACCAATAAACTAGCCACTAGAGGGTGCTAGAACTGCACAAATGGAAATCAACCTTACTTTTTTTTTTTAACAGATGTGTTCCTTTTGAATATTGTGAACATGACGACGACGATATTGTGGCAGTTTTAATATCACGATATCACGATATTGCCCTTGGCCGAACCCCTGAGACTGACTCACCTGGGGCTTGATTGAACCCAGGTTAAGATCCACTCTAACACAACTGCAAACTACACCAACAATAATATTAGTACTGTAAATAATTTGAAAGTGTCAATTAGAATTGAACGTTAATATCTTTGTTGATGATACATCCCTTGGATCTCATTAGATTGTTGTTGTTATTAGACACAAGCTCAAACCTTGCTATCAAGTAATTTACATTTGGGACATGTTTCCAAATTAATTAACATTCATTTGTTAGTCTTAGTGTTGTTTTTCCAATTTTATCTGCCCCTTTTTTTTTTTTTTAAATTGCCAGTATGCAAGATATAATTATTGGCAGCCAAATGATCAATTTATTGCATTCTTTCCCTGGTGGTCTATTTGCTTGTTATGTTAGCCTGCCGGTATTTTGTTAGGATTCCTCACAGACGTGTAATATGAGCTCAGAGCCACCTGACAATAAGCTTCTGTTAACAATTTAGGACAGAAACAAAATAAGTCAAATGTAATTTTCAACTCCCCCTTGCTAAAGCTGCCGGGGTAATGTTCTGGTTAATATACTGTTGACAGTTGATGGAAGAAACAATAATACAAGAATGAAACAAATGCCCCCAAAAGTCTGCTTAATCAAATATGAAGATATTTAATCTCCTCTGAATTTTGGGGGACTTGCCAAATTATTTTATTGGGCCTAAATCTGTCAGGAAAGTAATAAATCCTCACATTTAAACACAAAACAAATAAAAATAATGTAGATAGACTTGGGTAGTGAAGAGAAAATAATGTTTAAAGAAAGAAAAAGTAACTTTTATGGACAGGTTTGGAATTTTATTTGAAAAATAACGTTAGATTCTTTATTATCATGGTAGAATGAAAACAATTTGGGTCTAGGTATTTTCAGCTCGTATATATAAAAAGTCTACACACCCCCCGGCTCAATCTAGGGTGTTGTGATATCAAAAATGACACCAGCTACATCGTAATCCAACCTTTTCCACCATTTATATGAGCAATAGTCTGCACAAGTCAAATTGAGTAGAAAAGTAGAGAGGAAATAAAAGTTGCAAAAGTTTGCACACCCTCTTAAGATTGGGGATGTGGCTGTATTCAGAAATATTTACATTCACATTATTGTCAAATAAGAGTAAGCAGGAAGTGTCTCTGATGAACCTCAGATGATGTAGTTGGCTTTCTGTAATATTTTTTTTGTGGAACTGTTCATAATTCCTCCCCCTTAGTTAAGTCACCAATTCCTGCTGAAGAAAAACAGGACCAAACAAAGACACTGCCACCCTATAGTTTTTTTTTTTTTTAAATGAGCAGTGTTGTGTTTGCACCAAATATAGATGTTTTATATTTCTTGCTAATGTCACATCATCTCACTTGACGATGACTGTTGTCACTGTGTTCCACGGTCGATTTAATGCCTTCCAAATTCTTTGCTACCCTTCTCCCGGCTGATGCCTTTGAACAAACAGATGCCTTTGACGCGGCGGAAGCTCTCCGCGGACCACGGCGTGCGCCGTAAAATATGACGACTATGTCATAAAAGGCCTTTGACAACATCTGAAGTTTATTTGGTGTATCAGGGGCACTAAATTATGGCAGGTGTGTGACATTTGTCAATTCTGAACTCAGCCACACCATAAAAGGGTGTGCACAGTTTCAGCCACAATATTTCACTTCTTTTAAACAATTATTTTTTTCCTCTCATTTTTTTTAAATTTCCAACCTGGCATTTGAATAGGGGTGTGTACACTTTTTATATTATTCACCGTACATCTCTATGAGATGTACTATAATGCTTAGAAGACACATAGGGTTTCACCACAACCTCCATGAGATGTTTTGGGTAGTTTCCCACCTTAGCAGGTAAAATGCATGCGCGAGGGGTTTAAAGCTGCGGATTGATTTTTTCCAGTATTAGACTGCCAAAGTCAATCGACAGGCGTTCCACTTCTTGCCCCTGATGAACTCCTTTGTTGTTTTGGCAAGTGCGTTTTGGGTCAATATCTTTCTGAAAGATGAAGGATCAGTTTTGTTGCATTTTTTGGGGGGCGGGGTTGCTTCTGTCTCACCCTTTAAGCATTCTCTGAACTTTTATGATGAAGGTGTAGTAAGTGGTACTGCAGATGTGCCTCACGGCTGCATGAAAATTGTGGATTCCTAGAAGTCCGTTTTGCGATTCCAACGTGTGATCGAATTCGAGAGGTTTTGGACTGAGAAATCAACTGGAGTACCTGGCAAGCCATCAGGAAGATTTTGCTGCTGCTGTGAGGAGTTTTATCACCTCGGGTAACCCCCGTTGATTTTTATTGGCTCTTATTCTTTTGCAACTTCCAAGGTACAAAATATACTCAAGCTATATTCCTTCCGGAGTTTTCACACACACAAACAAAACAACACTCTTGACCTCCTGCTGAATCTGCTATGCAAACATTTCTTGCCTATTTATCAAATCTACAAAGTATACACTATACAAGTGACCAGCATGTGTCCCTTGATACATGTCGCGACAGAGTTCAATGAACCATATTAATCCAAAAACATTTTCCCCAACGCAGCGTGCTTTTGTTTACTGAACATTTTCAATTATTCATTGACGGGCTGGAATAACTGGAAGAGGTCTTTACCTTCATGTTGTACATTTTCTGCTTGACTCACACTTGACAATAAACATACTGTTGTAAGGCAAGTGTCCCTACAACAACCCCGACTCCCAACCCGGCGCTGTTGGGAGTAAGAGACTTGATCAGATAAATGGAATAATAAGCTAAATCAGTATGACTTTTGCAATTAGACTCGGCGGCAACACCAACGCACTGCAAATCTGCATACAAATCACTTTATACTTAATTAAAAAGAAAGGAAAGAAGCTATTAAACTAAGAGAGAGGTGCGAGCTTTGTAGAACTCTGTTGCCGTTCATGAAGCAGGGCTGTAGTCAAGTCCACTTTTACTGAGTCCAAGTCAAAGTTCACAAAGATATGAGTCCAAGTCAAGTTGGAAGGTACGAGTCCAAGTCAAGTCAATTCACAAAGGTATGAGTCCAAGTCCAGTTGGAGTCACAAAGGTACAAGTCCAAATAAAGTCGGAGCTACAAATGCACAAGTACAAGTCAAGTTTGAGGCACAAAGGTATGAGTCCAAGTCAAGTTTAAGTCACAAATATATGAGTCCAAGTCAAATAGGAGTCCAAAAGGTACGAGTCCAAGTCAAGTCAATTCACAAAGGTATGAGTCCAAGTCCAGTTGGAGTCACAAAGGTACAAGTCCAAATAAAGTCAGAGCTACAAATGCACAAGTACAAGTCAAGTTTGAGGCACAAAGGTATGAGTCCAAGTCAAGTTTAAGTCACAAATATATGAGTCCAAGTCAAATAGGAGTCCAAAAGGTACGAGTCCAAGTCAAGTCAATTCACAAAGGTATGAGTCCAAGTCCAGTTGGAGTCACAAAGTTATGAGTCCAAGTCAAGTTGGAGTCATAAAGATACGAGTCCAAGTCAAGTCAATTCACAAAGGTATGAGTCCAAGTCCAGTTGGAGTCACAAAGTTATGAGTCCAAGTCAAGTTGGAGTCACAACGGTATGAGTCCAAGTCCAGTTGGAGTCACAAAGTTATGAGTCCAAGTCAAGTTGGAGTCACAACGGTATGAGTCCAAGTCCAGTTGGAGTCATAAAGGTACAAGTCCAAATAAAGTTGGAGTTACAAACGCACAAGTACAAGTCAAGTTCGAGTCACAAAGTTACGAGTCCAAGTAAAGTTCGAGTCCGAAAGGTATGAGTCCAAGTCAAGTCAATTCACAAAGGTATGAGTCCAAGTCCATTTGGAGTCACAAAGGTACAAGACCAAATAAAGTTGGAGTTACAAACGCACAAGCACAAGTCAAGTTGGAGTCATAACGGTACGAGTCCAAGTCAAGTCAATTCACAAAGCTATCAAAAAGATAGAGCCAAAAAGATACGAGTCCAAGTCCAGATGAGATCAAGAGTAAATCGTAAGATATAAAAATATTAAGTTCATAACCACAAAATTAAATTTCATTATGTTTACTGGCTGGCCTTTGCAGACCTATTTTGATAATCTGAAAAACTTTATTTCAAGTTTCTTTTGAAGAAGGTGGATGTTAATTTGCAGGAATAACAACATAGCTTGACTCAGTCGAGTCAAGAAAAATATGTGGAGAGTCCGATGCCAAGGAGTCCGAATCAAGTCTGAGATAACAAAAAGTGACCAGTGCTTGCATTCCCATCATACCTTGTTATAGTTATGCTCAATCCCTTATCAATTAATTTCATAAATTGGACATACTAAATACGAATCCCATCATGATAATGCATCTATTAAAATAATAGAAGAAAACAAAATGAGCAGTGAATGATTATGCCCACTATTCATTCTGATCTCGAGTCAAGAATTGCATTTGTGTTTTTGTACTGATAAGAGGAAAAGCAAGCAATTATCTGCTTGGTTAAGAGACTCAATTGGTTGCCAGCATTTTACTGATTAAAAAAAAAAAAAAAAAGCGGGCAGAAGCAGCATCAGAAGCCTTCCCCTTGTTTAAAAAAACTAGGGATGGGAGAGTATCGATGCGAGGCATTGGGCTCATACTGGGCCTTACACCCAGCTTTGCAGTATCGGCCGATATCGATACCATACCGATACTTACCTCATTCACTCCCAGCCATTTTCACAGAAACAATCCCGTTCACTCCCGGCTGTTTTACTGAATTTTGACTGATTTTGCAAGGCCCACAAAATATTGTGTTCTATTGCTATCAAAAGAAAGATTAAAGTATCTTCTTTCATCAGGGAAAAAAAGTATGTTTCTGTTTCCGTTTTGCAGCAATTAGCATTAGAAGAGAGCTAAGTTTCATCAGTTTTCACCAATCGACTTAAAATTGTAAGTAATTTAGCTTTTTTTCTAGATGGCCCTGGTTGATCTCCTTTGCTCTGCTGCCACCTGCTGGCCGTTTGTGTAATAACTACCATTTCTACAACCGTTCTTTGCAGTTGAGAGGCTGCATGAAAGCCTTCTGTTTGCTCTTGCATAAAAAAACAAACCCAAAAAAAACCGTATAAATACGTCTTTGGGACACTTGCATTAAAAAAAACATTTACACGTTATTGGGAGCAAATGAGTTAAGAGTAAAGAAATGAGTTACAAGCAACCTAAAAAAACTTTACAAAAAGTAAACTAAATTTTTCATTCATTGCGCATTTGTTTTTGCTTACGTTTACACATTTTTAGTCCGTATACTGTATACGCCCAGATTTTATTCTGAAGCGTCAACTTTCACTTGAACATGTCAAACAGAATATTTGTGAAAGGCTTAACCAGAGCAGATTCTTTCAAAGCCGGCGGCGTTACATGGCCGACTGAGTGGGACCCCACATGAAGGATAAATGAATATCACTGTTGACTTGTTTGTCCTCGCCGGATTCTTACTAAAGCGTGAAGCGGAGCGATTGCACTTTTGGATGGTTGACCAGACTGGATGAAATGTTCCATGTCGGCACCTCGAAGAATGCGCGGATGGATGCGAGATGCAGGTGTCTCCTCATTTTTTTTTTTTTTTTTAAATTCAATAGGCAACTGTATAACCTAGAATGTGTCTAGTAGTACTTCAAATAGTCTTATTATATTCCATGCATTTACTGTCTGAACCAAATGTTGCAAATGCTTAAGCAATCCAAGCGATGCGTGCAGGGAATGATTTTGCAGTAAATCCGGCGCCGTGACGTTGCTATGGGAATACAAATGATCACGTGCAATCAATTCAGAACGCAATACCCGGCCAGTGGAAGAAAAGGTAAGAGCTTCGAAATGGACGGAAACACTTCAAATCAGGGTCAACTCTTGAATCCTGCGCCTCTTCAAGTTTTTGTCAAACACCAGGCCACAAATGTCTCCCATTTTGCGTTGGTGCGTTTAACTCTTTTACTGCCACACGTTATTTAAAAAAACAAAAAAACAAAAAAAACAAAAAACTTTAATATGACAAAGGCTTTGATCATTTACATCATCCTTGAAAACATTCTGTTTCATCAAATTTCATACACATGGAGACCATTGAAAAGAGATACAATGCTGCCATCTGCTGGCTATAGATAGTGAGGGTTTTGGATTCCACAACTCATTGACCAGGCAGCGCGTGCTGCACTTAGACGGTGAACTGCCCATTGATTTAAAAAAAAAAAAATATGTCGTTGACATCATTTAATGTTTATGGCGGCACACATTGTGATTTTACTAATTGTTATTACACATTTTTGGCGGTCAAAGAGTTAAGTGTGAGCTTGCTGACATTATTCATGACTCACAGCATGTGCCGCTTGTTTTCAAGGCAGTAATTGTTTTATGATCAACCTGCTGATGGCCCTCTTGATTCATTTATTTTTTTTTATTCATTTCCGGAATTGGATTTTTGGAAATGTTTGGTGATGAGCTGGCCCCCATAAATCTTCATTGTTGAATTGAGTGGCTTTTTGGTTTAGAACTATCCAGCAACTAGACAACTTGGCTTCAGTCAAAAGTTTAACTGTGTGCACAGAAACAATAAAGAAGGTGGATCCTTGGAGAAAACAACAGTCAGAGTCCATGTTATTCCCGCAGTGCAGACGAAATTGAGGAATAGGAAATTAACCCTGAAGGTCAAATCTCACTGAGTAGCAGACAGAGTTCCCCTAGGAGCCGAAGCTTCAAGCAGGAATGGATAACACCTGGATAAAGGGCTCCAGTCAACAAAAAAGTACTTTCAAATCTTGAAGTTAGATCCTTGTGAATATTGTCATCTGAAAATGCAACTTCTTAATCTTAACCTCATAATAAGACTAGGGCTGTCCCTATTGATATTATTGATATTGTCATTTTTTTGTATCCCTCAATAACAGTTTATTAACCAGTTATGGTTGTTTATTTAGTATTGTTTAGTGATAAAAACCTCAATTCAGCAACATCAATGATATGAATTGATATTGTAGTGACCGACCATTAAAGAAAATTTTAATCTACAAATGGCCTTTAATTACCGTAATTACAAAAAAATATTTATTCTACTTTGATGAAGGACTACATAAATCAGAATAATTACTGTTGAGAGGCTGACATTGGGACGAATTGTCCAATTTTTAAGTTAAAAACTGGCCCTAAACCATTAATCGATTATTAAAATGGTTTGTCGATTAACTCATTCACTCGCAGCCGTTTTCACTGAAGCAACCCCCTTCGCTCCCGCTCTTTCACTGAATTATGACTAATTTTGCAAGGCCCACACAATATTGTCTTATATTGCTATAAAAACATGGAAACTACCAAAGGAAATGTTAGTCTCTTCTTTCATCAGGAAAAAAAAGAGAAAGATTTTGCAGCAATTAGCATTAGAGTATAGCTAAGTTTTATAATTATTCACAAGCCTGTTGAAAACACTGGGGAAAAGAGCTTGTTGCAACATGACCCTGGTTGATCTCTTATACTCTGCTGCCGCCTGCTGGCCGTTTTTTTTGTAATAACTACCATTGATTTAAGCGACCTCTTCAGGTCAGAAGCTCCATCAAAGCTTTCTGTATGCTCTAGCATTAAAAAACAAACAAAAACAAACAAAACAACAACAACGTATAAATACGTTTTTGGGACCATGGCGATATTTAAAATACAATGTGTTCATACGTTTTTGGGAGCAAGTGAGTTAAGTTGCTCAACGATTACATGTCGAGTCAAAATAAGACAGTCAAGATGGTACTAATCTGCACGGTATGCAGCATTGTGATGGAAAATGTGTAATGTTTGAAATGTCTTCTCAATGACACAACACAGCACTGTTGTGTTGTCTTGTGCTTGAAAAGCTTCCCCACCAAAGTGTACATTTGGGGCTGTCGTAACTCGTCTGAGTGTGGATTCAGTCAAAAATAATTGGCAAGTTGGAGAGATGTTGGGTCTGCTTCTTGACTCCTGTCGAGGTGACCTTGAGCAATGCGCCAATCGCCCGCCCCAGCTGTTAGTGCGCCTCATCACTCTAACTTCTCTCGTTTGCAACAAAAAATGGAACAGTAGAGGAGGGGGCGGGACATTTTTCAAAGTGGCCATCAGATAAAACTGGAAGGGGCACGTCAACATGCTAACATCAAAGCGTACATCCATTGTAGGCTAATTACAATAATAATAATAATAATACTAAACTTAAAAAAAAAAAAAAAAGCTAAACTAATGTGAAGCATTTAGAAAGTATTAGGAGTCATATTAAATATTAACATAAACTGTCAAGAGCAGTCATTGTTTTTGTTTACATTTTTAAAAGTGTGCTATCATGAGGACTGACCGCTAACTCATACGGTATATTGCTAGCTGTGTCATAATCAGGGCAAACTTCTCCTCCTCCCTTCACTGTGCACAAAATAAGAATCTTGCTACCATTATTTTGTTGGCACCATCACTGTCGTCGCTTTTTTTTTTTTTTTTGCAAAGTGGTCTCTCGAGGGCTATAAATGTCGCTAAGGACGCCAAGAATGTCACCGATTTGGCAACAAGCACTGAACACAAGTCGTTGCTCTTACTTGCTTGCGCTGCCCACTTTCAGATTAAAAAGCACCACATTTGCGAGGGCTAGTCAGTTACTATGGATGCTCTGTGGTCGAGTGTAAACTTAATTTCCTTGGAGGGATCATAATCAAATCATATATCTAAAAAAATTCTGACTAAACCAAGTATTGTGTCCAATCCTATATATTACTGATGAAGGGTAACCATGGGAGCAAAAAAGCTACCCAACTGTTCTTATGTTGTAACCTTATTAAGAAGTCTCTCTCTACAAGAACGCTGGCTGATAGCCAGGTAGCAATAAATTAATGAGAAGAAAATCACTCGAGCACAGAGAGGTTGGATACTTTTTATTATCCAATAAAATCACTAACCACACATTTTGAGATGAGTCCAGAAGCAACAGCAGTTCTGCTATTAAAAGCGTTCACACTATTTAGGTTTGTTAATGAACCATCGATGTCAAACAAAAAGATTAGTTTGTCAAAACCACCCCGTCTAAATCTCCTACTAATGAAACGTTAATTCGATGAAGTGAATAAGCTCGAGAGTTGTTGTAGTCGTATTTCTGTTCGATCTCAGGTCGACCAGTTTCGCAAAAATGTGTTTGGAGGCGAGTGGGGCTTGAGTTGGGTCCATAAAAATAGAAATATATAACATACACATATGGCATTTTTTTTTTTTTTTT
This sequence comes from Festucalex cinctus, assembly GCF_051991245.1. Lineage (NCBI taxonomy): Eukaryota > Metazoa > Chordata > Actinopteri > Syngnathiformes > Syngnathidae > Festucalex > Festucalex cinctus. Next base: position 4,721,499 of record NC_135428.1, read on the forward strand.
TCCCGTGAAACACATTAAGCTTCATTTCGTGATTGCATTGGGAGTTAGGAGTCAATAGTGCAAGACGATGAGATGGGCTGGTAATTCTCAGATGGGATTTCCGTGTCATTTCCATCAATCACGGCACTCCAAATGTCCCCCTTCCATTACGGATGTAACTTCAGTCTGTGGACGAACATGTCAGGTGCTTGCCAGACATTTTATCAGTCTACATAATTGATTTATGCGTTTGTTCGTTTTTTTGTCATGCTATTAGAGATCCACCATGTACAAACACAAGAATGTTGTTAGGTAGGTAGATAGGTATTTATATCAAAATAAGGTGAACGGTGAAGGAATTAAAAAACTTTGTTTACTTGCCTCCCACTTTTGGAGGGACCAAAAATTAATGGGACAAATTAACAATAAGTGAAATGGATGTTCAGTCAAATTCAGTCAGTTGATTGACTTGGCCATTGTTCGAGGTTTTTGCAAGAATATGCAAATTCTTGCAAGAACAGCCTGCAGTGAGCATCCTACAGACTGATCGTGGTAAAGTTGGCCTCAAAGAAAACGACGCAGAATCCTTGACTAAGAACCTTGAGCGCGCTGGATGCAGACCTCAAAGGTACAAAGTAACCACAGTGAGCAGTGCTGGATGCAAAACACATGGAAGACATTCAAATAAAGTTCGATTTGCTGAGAGAAACCTTGGCGAAGGAACCTCTGCCTGTATGTACTAATAAAAGTGTCATTCAGTAACTCTCGCTAAGGCACAAATCTGACAGAATAAAAGGCCAACGACAACATAAGTGTGAGTAGACAAACAAGAGAGGCTAATGTAGTACCATAGAAATTGCATAACAACTGACAACATCATCACAAGGGACATAGCGACTTCATAGAAACTATGACATAATTAGACGAGACAAATCAAGAGTCATAAATATATCATGATCATAAAGGACATAGAAACTGCATAGCAACTACAAATATCACAAGGGATATACCAACTGCATAACAACTGACAACATCATCATAAGGGACATAGCAACTGCATAGAAACTATTAAATAACTAGATGAGACAAAACAAGTCATAAATATATCATGATCATAAAGGACAGAGCGACTGCATAGCAACTACAAATATCACAAGGGACATACCGACTGCATAACAACTGACATCATCATAAGGGACATAGCAACTGCATAGAAACTATGAAATAACTAGACGAGACAAAACAAGAGTCATAAATATATCATGATCATAAAGGACATAGCGACTGCATAGCAACTACAAATATCACAAGGGATATACCAACTGCATAACAACTGACAACATCATCATAAGGGACATAGCAACTGCATAGAAACTATTAAATAACTAGATGAGACAAAACAAGTCATAAATATATCATGATCATAAAGGACAGAGCGACTGCATAGCAACTACAAATATCACAAGGGACATACCGACTGCATAACAACTGACATCATCATAAGGGACATAGCAACTGCATAGAAACTATGAAATAACTAGACGAGACAAAACAAGAGTCATAAATATATCATGATCATAAAGGACATAGCGACTGCATAACAACTACAAATATCACAAGGGATATAGCAACTGCATACCAACTGACATCATCATCATAAGGGACATAGCAACTGCATAGAAACTATGACATAACTAGACGAGACAAAACAAGAGTCATAAATAAATCCTGATCATAAAGGACATAGTGGCTGCATAGCAACTACAAATATCACGAAGAAAAAAAAAATCATCAAGCATAATATTCAAGATCCCCATCCCGATTTGTTTATCTCTACAACACACCTTTGAAATGGCTTGATGAGAATATTGATCTTACTAGTTGTTAAGGCATTCAAGGGCAAGTGAGGTCTATAGTCAATATAAAGATATTACGGCCATTACTAACATGAATGACAGCTATATAGCCGAGCAGGAATTAGTATGCAAGCGTTTGCGTCTTGCTAATAGCCTTACAAAGTGCTTTGAGGTCTGACTGACCCAACAAAATAATTTCGACGATGAATCAAAAATCCAAGCGGTGATGCAGCTTGATGCGCTTTGAAATCACGTTCGTGGTGCTCCACATTTCGATTTGCAATGAGACACGAATGTACATATATGTGAAAGTACCGTAAATAAAACGGGAGAACGTATTTATCTGTTTTTAATGCAGTTTTAAACTTGAAACGGAGTTGAGCTTAAAATATTGAGTAAATAAATACGTTCGACCACACTTCAAATGGATGATATAGCATCCTGAGGTTTATCATCCCGTCACTCAAACAACACTTTGAAAACCAATTTAGTCGAGTTTCCCACCCGTTTCTTCACCATAGAGTGGGTTATTATTGATGGGCTTCATACCTCAAAGTTGAAAGCCGAGTTGTAGCAAATAGGACCTCTTATCCCAAGAACTGATGTTGTGTATAAAAAAATAAGCCTCTGCTGCAAATTCCCAAACACGCATCACGTTCCATTACCATCACATTACGCTACGTGAGTAGAAAACATATTGAAATTTTGACGCACGGAACCTGATGCGGCTCACGCAGATCCGCACATCAATGGTATCTTGTAATGCAAGGGGTGTCCAAACTTTTTCGTTTGAGGGCCACATCCAGAAAATCAGAAGGACGCAAGGGCCACATAATGTTATGAAGAGAAATTGTGTTTAGTCCTAAAAATTGTACAAATAATTTATTTGTGCTTTTGCATATTTAGAAAAATACTAAAGTATATAAACCAATTTATTTGTAATATGGCAGTAGGGTTATTATAGTTTTGGAATTTTTCATTTTAGTTTTTATTTCATTTTGAGTTGTTTTCTTTTCATTTAGTTAGTTTTAATTAGTTTTCAGGGTGGTTCTGTTAGTTTTTGTTATTAGTTTTAGTTCTTTAATAAATGCTTAGTTTTAGTTTAATTAGTTTCAGTATTAGTTTAGATTTTTATTTGTTTATTTTTTTAATGTGTATTACTCGTGCGCAACATTAAAAAAAACAAAAACAAAAAAACACCATGGGCGTGACGTTATTATTCCGGTTTATATCAAAATAAATCTACTAAAAGTCACATTTAAAATCATCCCCAAAGGCTCATGTATTAAATTTATTACCAAAGACTAAAACGAAGGACAATTTTGCTATAATTATAGTTTTATTTTAGTTAGTTTTGTAAACATAAAATGTAGTTTCAGTTAGTTTTCTTTTTTTAAGAAGCATCTTTAGTTTAGGTTAGTTTTATTTCGTTAATTGTTTTTATTTTATTTGAGTTTTTTCGTTAGTTTTAGTGAACTAAAACAACCTTTAATAGCACCTGTGTTTTTCGACATCCTCCCTTCTTACTTTGAGCATCTCCAAACATTTTTGTTTTTATTTTATTTGAACTGAGTCAAATGCCATTTTTAGCATATGTCGCGGGCCACAAAAAAAAAAAAAAAAAAAAAAAAAAAAAAAAAAAAAAAAAAAAAAAAAAAAAAGGGACGGCGGGCCGCAAATGGCCCCCTGTTGTAATGTATGTCACCTGCTGGATAATAATCATCTTTCTCTCTGGAGGGGGAGGGAACCTGTGGGCTGTGATCAGCTTTAAACTTTGGTGTGAGGAGCTGTTTTTGCTTTGTGACTCCAGCTACGGCCGCTTGGTCTCATGTTGGTCTCATACAGCGCCAGATGTTCAGGCTGCCGAGCACTCCAGCCAGCGTGACCGATTACGGACCGCAGCAGAAAGCATGATGCCGGATGCCGCGCGGGCGAGGCAAAGACTTTGGCAGACGATGGCATGAAACAGCTCAATGCATTCCTCGGACTGCCATCGGTCCCAACTATTGAAATGCGCCATGAATGTCATTCTGGATGCTCCGCGTGGGCTGCTGCCGGAGCAGCTGGCAAGAGCGACTCGTGATAAAAGCGGCTTTGCAGCAAGTATCACTCTGGAGAAGTTTGCTGGTTGGGTTGAAGCTATGATAAACACTGCTAGTGTGTCCGACAGAGGCTGTAGAGGGGAAAAAAAGGACATTTTGGGTGTGGCTGCTTCGCTCCAGTCGTCCGAAAATGAGTTGGTCTTGTTAAACTATGGTGCGTGAGGTTGCTCCTGGCACTTTCTATTGCTTCTGCACAAATGCACACTTTTTTCTTTTTTTTTTTTTTACCGAAAGACAAGCACACCTTCAATCACCAGCAGCACACGAAGGCCAGCAAGGAAGCAGCGATGACAATGTGCAGACCATCCAAAAGTAGTCACCCTGCGTTTCATTTTTCTTCAAAATTTTTTGCACATTTGTATGGAAGCGTATTGCATTCACTTGTAAAATAAAAAAATAAATAAATAAAAAATGTTTTTCTGACAAATTTTTTGGGGGAGCTTTGTTTTTGTTTTTTTGAGTAATATTTTTTGTTTTTCTGAATATTTTTTTCTTTGTTTTACTGAATATTTTTTTCTGTCATAAAAAAAACTATAAAAAAAAAACCAGAAAAAAAAATTACTCCGAAAAACGGGGGGGGGGGGGGAATTATAAAAAAAAAAAAAAAAAACAAACAAAAAAAACAGAAAAAATAAAAAATGGAGTTCAGAGGTCCAAAACAAATTACAAAATAATTTTTTTTCCTGTTTTTTGGAATATATATATATATATATATATATATATATATTTTTTTTTTTAAATAATGTTTTTTCCCCTGGTTTTTCGGAGTAATTTTTTCTGCCCTGTTTTTCGGAATATTTTTTTTTTCTGTTTTTTGGAATCATTTTCTTATGACAGAAGAAATATTCAGAAAAAAAAAAAAAAAAAAAAACTACTCAATAAAACAAAGCTCCCAAAAACAGTCAGAAAAACAGGAGATTTTTTTTATTTTTTATTTTTTTTTTCAAGTGAATGCAATACGCTTCCCTACATTTGAAATCAAATAAGACGAAATATTTTGAATAGGGATTTTCAATAACGCTTTTTTTTTTTTTTTTTTAGATCATTATCAGTACTCACCGATACCGAGTACCGATACCTTGAATACAAAGTACAGTTGATATACATTTTTTTACAGCGTGCTTTTTTTAAAATTTTTTTTTAAAAAGCAAATTTGATTCCTGGTTTAAACAGATCATACTTAAAAATCGTCTGACAAAATCAAGATCATGCAAAGTCCAATATTCAAGCATATTTAAGCAAATATATTGAGCGTCCCTCCCCAATTTCCTCATTTTCCGCAAGGGACAAATTCTGAGTTGCTGCTTGTGGTCCTCTCGTCCTTGCTAAGAACGATGCTGAATACATTCTTGGCATGACGTCAAAGTCATCAAAGTGGGAGCGGGAGTCTTACTACCATTTCCGTCCAGCCTGTTTGTGGCCTTCGCTGAGAGACGATCAGCAGCCTAGTAACGAGAAGATGGCAACCGTGCTGATTGCAAAAGATTGTTAGCCATTACGCCCCCCTTTTGTCTGCCCTCATTCTGCTGTGTAACATTGTGTTGATGTTAACATTTTGCTGGTGTCACTGAGGACACTGTCTTCAATCAATTCAACACAGCTTCCGATTAAAAATAAAGCACCAGGCCACCTTCTAACATATTTATTTCTTTAGTTGTTGTTTTTCTTTCTTTTTTCGTTTTAGCACTAATCTGACACTCATCTAAATTTTCTTTGAGCACATTCCAAACATGTTGATGTTCTCATTTAGTGGGTTGTTGACAGACTGGATGTGAGCATACTGCGCTTGTTGTGATTCCAACAAGCTTCCAACAGAGTTAAGTTGTACGCATTTTAACATGAGCGTTTCCAAACCTTTGGTGAGCCAAAACATTGGGGCCGTCACCAACGGATCTTTAAAGGATTGATTAAACTCTCAATTATACCATCAAATACTCAGCTAATCTTCTCCAAGTGATGGGACATTGTGATTTCCGGGGAATGGTGTGGAAACTTCGTGCAGATATTTGTAGGAATAAAGTGCTGCATATTGATATTTATTTATGTTATGTATTTTATGATATTTTTTAATTATTATGTTTTTTGTTGTTGTTGTTTTTTTTTGTCCAGCCCTACAAGGCAGCTGTTTTAGTTTAGAAAAATCTCACGGAACACAGCCAACCAAAAATGCCACTAAAAGTATGAATGCTAAAACAATGATGATCTCGTCACGGTATTTACGGACAAATTTAGTCGGTGTGATATATGGGACATATAGGAAGCTATATTACGATCGGGAATTAGAAATTCAGAATTAGAAGAATGGAAATTTGTTTCAAAATTCATACAGTTTAAAGCAAAAATGCCTTTTTGGGAACTATAGTGTTCCCTTGCTATTCACGGTTCTGTTATTACGAATTCACTCCATCACGGGTTTTCATTTGTGACCATTTCTAAACTAGTTTCTGGATCAGGGAAGCCATTTTGACACATCCACTTGCATTAGCCGATAATCAGCAGCTCGGGATTTAGTCTACGTTTTGATTCTACATTTGTGTTCGTAAAGATTTAATAGAGGTGTAAATCCCCCCCAAAATAAAATAAAAAAATATATAAAATAAAAACAAGTTAAATAAATAAATAAATAAATAAATAACGTGAAACTCTCCTTCGCAAAAATTGAGAGAACAATGTATAGGTCTTTCTTCGAAATTATCTGTCATTGTTTTTTTGGGGGGTAAATTTTATGTGCAGTACGAGTGGTATCGGTACCTGGTATCTTCTTGGTTATTACTCAAGAGTTGAGTACTCATACTGGCATCTGTCTGAATAATAGGGAGAATAGTGTCACTTAGCCAGGATCGCCTCCTTTCGCTATTAACTGAGATGGGCGGGTAGTTATGGTTTGCATGGAGTTGATAATATTGGCAAAGGGCTGGTAGAAGACATAACTAAAGCGTTAGGCATCAGGGGGAAGGTCTTAAAGGTCTTAACCACGCATCCGTTCATCCATTTTCTATACCATTTGTCCTCGTTCGGGCCGCAGGTGAGCCAACCCAAGCTGACTTTTTAAAAGATTGCATGTCATGCGGCATTAGCAGCAATGTACGATGGCCAGACGTCACACCCTATTCTGTCCGGGGATTTCTACGAGATGTTTAGATGCAGTATCAACGAGTGCAATAGTCCCAAATATGCCAATTGTTTTATATTAGCTTGGCAACTTCTTTCGACATTCCTTTTTTTTTCCTGTTGTAATTGCGTCCCATCTGCATTGCCGTATTCGAACATGGCAATGCAATAGTGATGTAAACTAAATCTCTTGTCTATTTACCTACTGTGATCGAGTGTAGGCTGAAACAGTGTGACTGTGGCCAAATTCTGCACAATTAAAATGCCTGCAGTTATCTGGCAGGCTATGATTAAAAATAATAATACGGTCTTAGTTGGGAAAACAGGGGGGGGGATTATTTCTGTATTGAAACCAGCATGTACTTTAAATTACATGCAAGGCATTGCAGTCATTTGCATAAGAAAATCGACGTATGAACAAATAACAGCAAATAACGAGGCACCTACGGTATCTGCCCGACCGGTCCTAAAGGTCTAATATGCCTGTGAATTACTTTCAGGACACAATCAGGCTTGCTTTAAAGCAAACAATACACATTTTTTGATTGAGGTCATAAAACTCGGTTAACAGCACAGCCACCTTATACAGTACACAAGGCTTGTATTGTTTTGCGGCACGGTGGGAGCAGCTGCTGACTCAGAAGGGCCATATAGCAAGATCGCAATCTCATTTTGATGTAAAGATTCATTGCACAGAGTCAGACCGCACACGCGCGCATGAGGCAGAATTGTTTTCTTGCTAAAAAAACAAAACATTTCAGCCGCGAGCACGACTATTGCAGCACCTGTGTACTTCACTGTGGCTGTCGCATTTTCAGATCCGCTTGGAAGTCAGGAAATGGTCAGTTACACTCCCACAAATGGCGCTTGCTAGCTTCCAGCAGCAAAAGTGAATCAAAAGAAAACGTGGCACGAGTTTGAACAATGTCATTTTAACTTTGAACATCAACTTGGAGAACCACTCGGAATTTTGGCCCATACAGTACGAGCTTATTGGTAGATATTTGCAGCTGGGACTTGTCAACCAATCAGAGAAGGGGCTCCCCGAGTAAAAGGTGAACATGTTGAGGAGATACGTTAACTCATTCACTCCCAAAAACGTATTTATACGTTTTTGAAGTGGTCTCTTAAAGCGATGGTAGTTATTACCAAAAAAAAAAAAAAAAAAAAAAAAAAAAAAAGGCCAGCAGGTGGCAGCCAAGTATAAGAGATCAACCCGGTCCATGTTGCAACAAGCTCTTTTTCCAAGTATTTTCAACAGGGTTGTGAATAATGATGAAACTTTGCTAATTCTAACGCTAATTCTAACAGATAAAAATATATACCGTGTTCTTTTTTTCCCTGATGAAAGAAGAGACATTTTTCTATTGGTAAGTTCCATGTTTTTATAGCAATAGAACATGAAAATGACTGAGAGTGAATGAGTTAAGCAATAACAATGTTAATTTGAAATCGGCCAGATATTTTATAGCCAAAATCCCACAAAAATGTTCCCCAAAAGACAATGTGACAAGTGTACTGTATCACCTACATATTACGGCTACATGTCCGTCATGCTAGCTTAAAAATTAGCATGGTTTCTCATCATGTCTCCCCGTCATAACGATCCTAATCAGAAGTGTCGCTTATTCGCTGCCTTGGAGGCGATGATTAATGACTTGTGCTGTGTTGACACCGGAGATGAAATGAAATTGCGGCTCTGCCTCATGTTTTTAGCTAGCCGCTAGCTATTTGCTAACTCGCCAAGGATAGCCGCGACAAGTTGCCATTCAGTGATTTCAGTACCAAAATACGGACAATATGTAGCATCAGGCAGCTCCGCAAGACTATTGTCTGTGTATAATAAACGTCTACTCACTACTGAGTGTTGACAATTTGTTAAAAGTGTAAATTGTGAAGTTGCCAATGCAACTATGGCTCGTCTTGTTTGTTTGTTGATAAAACCTCAATCATCCAATCCACCAAAGAGTCAAACACAGCATCCAATTAAATTCTTTGGCATATGCAGTGAACATTTGGCACATTTTACATGGGCGCATTAATGCACTGCTGCTCCTGCCCAAAATGTGGGGCACTGTTCAAAAAGAAAACAGACAGTTGTTTTTGTCAAGAACCAATTGTTACAGAGAAATAATATACCAAACACAAATTTCTTGACTTTTTGGAACCAAAAAGAAGAAATTATCACAATCACTGATAAGAAACATATTTAGTAAGTGGTTTTAGACCATGAAATAATATTGCATAACTTATATAAATACGGTCTTAAGAGGTGTTGCACATCAATTGGTCACAAGTTTGAGAGAAGACAGTTTGATGAAATCAACAGCAAACAATCCAAATACTATAATGTGGTGTACCTCAAGGATCAGTCCTGGGACCAGTACATTTCATTTGTTATGTGAACATCATAATAACTGTTTCAAAATTGTTAAAAAACTATCTTCTTTGCAGATGATGTTACTTTATTTTAAGCCTGGATGATGTGAAATGAAATAACTAGCTGAGCATCCTTCCTGTGAAACCACGATGATGCATCTTGTCACTGCTTACTACAAATGGAGTTTAGAACAAAAGTAATATCCCCCCTCCCCTCCTCTATCTGCTGCGGGAGCTTTCCGGCATGATGATAGTTGGAGATCAACAGGCAGTCGGCTGCAATGTGCTCATTGGGGATTTCAACCTGGGAAAGCTGAGCACTGCACGCACTAACAAGGCTAGTAACAAGATTCTGCCATCAGCGAAACGCTAACCAAGCAGCAATAATACATCTGACTTACGTCGCGCAAACATCAAGACGCCATTTCTGCTCTCCACGTGGCCTTAAGTATAAATATAGGCTCTGAATTTAAAATTAGGACGGCAGTTTAAAAGCTGCAATAATGCAACATAAATGAAAAGGGATTTCATTTCCCACAGGAGAAAAATTAACTATCTACTGTATATCTCTATTCGAGGTAGTGTTTGACAGAGACAATTAAATTGTTGTTAGTCTTTATAATAACCGCAACTTTAATCATTTGCTTGTTTTGCTCGATGAAACATAAAAGTAGCAATATATTTTCAGACCTATTACGCAGAACAGTCGTGATCTCCAGTATAAGCAACAAAAGGCAGATGTAGTATTTTAACATGTCTCTTTGGGCACTCTTATTATTTTGTAACTGCATCTTACAGAAATCAGGACTTGTATTTGAAAGTTGAAACTCCATTTGAAGTGGTATTCCATTTTATTTATTTTTATGAGGCCTGTAATTTTCCACTTTTCTGAAAGTTCAACACACCTTTGTATATATATATATTGAAAGTTTGATGACTCTACTCGCAGGTAAAATATATGAAGTGAATTGAGTGACTCAGGCAAAGAACACCATTTATATTCTTCCCACATGCTTCCAAGTCTGGGATCCGACTTTTCGCAGGACCCGAGGATGTTTTGGCTCTGCAGTAGAGCTTCCCAGATATACGCAGCTTTCGGCTTTATAGCTTGAACTTGTAACCTTAAAGGTCGAAAGGAAGACTCTTGCTGTTTATGATCTGGGGAAAATAAGGGCGAGGCTGTATTATATTTTCTGTAGCCTCTTCTTATCAAAAAAAGTATTGCAAGTATTATTTTTTTCTGTGCACGGAAAACATTCGTGCTTGACGTCAAAAATCTACCTTTGTGGATCAGTTCTGGGACTAAATAGCTGAAAATAAAAGCTGAAATATTGATCTCTTGGCTCGTGCTCATCTTTTTGATGTAAATATCAAATGTTTTCAATCCACAGTAAAAAAATAAAGTTATTGGCCTCACCGTTCCAATACTTTTGCTAACGAGTGTATGTGTGTCCCCCCCCCCCCCCCACCCCCCAGTACCTCCTCTTGCTGCTATGCACTTCAAAACAAGCGCCAGTGATTGTGATAAACAAAAGGACATCTGCGGTGACATCTTGAGTCGACCATATATCCCGAGAGTGCTTTTGTTCCGCATGAATTCATTTAATTGAGTATTATTTGTGTCCATTATTTTTGTTTTAGTCTTTCAAATCTGGGGAAAAAAGAAAAAAAGAAAGAAAAAAAAAACACTTTTGAATGAATCCCATCACAAATTCAAATGGAGTTAGTGAGCAGCTATCGCAAAAACTCCAACAGCGGCTCGTCAATCAATAGTCATTGATTTCCTCTGCTCATTATGCTCTTGTTGAAGATGTTTCGCGGAGTTTTGGTGAGTACTTTTATTCCCTAAATTGCTGAGATGCGCATTCACATGAGATTAATCTTGGCAGGAGTCCTGTGCCGCTGCCAAAATACTAGAATACCATTTTCTTCTTTCACAGCAGATTAGAAACTAATTGACAGGTGCTGACAGCTGACCAAAGAATTGGTATATTGAAGGTTCTAATTATTACAGTTTATTTTGAATTATTATTATTATTATTATTTTGTGATGGAAGAGTAACAATAGGTACTGATACCAGACCTTTGTTCAAGGCCATGGGTCAATACTAATGGTGTCAGAATGAATTGATTAGTTATTAGTTATTGATTATCGGTAAGTACCTAATTGTTGTTTAGTTGTTTATTTTTTTTTTATCATTAAACAATACCATATAAACAACAATAATTACTGGAGAGAATTATTTTGTAACACACTTTAATGGAAAAGAAAATTTGATAGAAGGCTGTGCAATTAATCGGAATTCAATTACTATTTCAATTATTACATTCCACAATTACAAATTCAGAATAATAATTAAAAAAATACATTATTAATACTAATTTTTTAGTTCTGCGATTGGCTGGCAACCGGTCCAGGCTGTACCCCACCTACCGCCCAAAGCCAGCTGAGATAGGCTCCAGCAACCCCCCGCGACCCTTGTGATGAATAAGTGGTCAAGAAAATGAATGGATGAATGAATGAATGAATTTTTGAATTGTTTGAATGATTTAAATGTATACATTTGCAACTTTTAAAAATGTTTAAATAACTAATTTAATAAATATCGTTTAATCCAAAAGGAACTTGCATAATTAGTGTTTCAAAGAATTTTGTCTTAATGTGTTTTACGTTTAATCGTTGTCTTGTTTTGTAACAAAAATAAATAAATGGTCATCCTAATCGTGATCTCAATTATCACCAAAATAATCATGATTAATATTTTCTTCATAATCGAGCAACCCTAATTTTATATGATTAATAAATGGAATACCGGTAATTGATGACAGCATATCAGGGCACTGTATTATACACAGGTACAAAGAAAAAACAGTTTTTTTAACGGTGATTTTGGGGGACACTATACACGGGATTTTACGGTAATCAATAAAATAACTGATTCTAAAAAAATACTTGATAGCGACAGCCCTAGTTGACACCAGTATCGGCCGCCCTTTTGTTGCCGTTTTATGATCAATAATTAGAGATTAGAAGAATAGAAAATTGCCATTAATTTCATGCAATTTTAAGGAAAATTTCTAAGTCTTTTTTTTTTATTTTTATGTATGAAAATTACTATAGGAGAGTCCCGTATTTTTATTTTATTGATATATATATATATATATATATATATATATATATATATATATATATATATATATATATATTTTAGGGGTGTGAATTGCCTAGTACCTGACGATTCGATTCGTATCACGATTCACAGGTCACGATTCGATTCGATACCGATTAATCCCGATACGAATTTATAAGTCGATTGTTGCGATTTTTTTTCATTCAAATTTAGAAAATACTAATCAGTAAGCTTGTAGAGTGTAAGATTTATATGAAAATGTATTATTTATTTATCTGAAATTTCAGTCTTATAGAGGTTGTAATCCGTTTCATGTTTGAACAGCATTAAAATAAAATATTAAGGCTTAATGTTCCGTTCATATAACATTCTTCCATGCTCAAGGTGTGAATCCTAAAAAAAAAAAAAAAAAAATAAAAAATAAAAAAAAAATAAAAAAAAAAAAAAAAGATTCTGCCGCTTATTGAATCGATTCGAGAATCGCGCGATGTAGTATCGCGATATATCGCCGAATCGATTTTTTAACACCCCTAATATATATATATATATATATATATATATATATATATATATATATATTTATTTTTTATTTTTTTATTTTTTAATATACCAAAACAAAAAAACAAACAAATCTTTCAATTTAAATCCAATTAGTGGACTCTGACATAAAATTCTTCACTTAAGACTTCACATCAGAACAAATCTCTGCTTGTCATTTGTAGAAACGCATCTTGGCTCACTCGTTGTTTTGCTTCGTACCATTTCTTGTCATCTCTCGCCTGGTGGAGCCCCCCCCCGCTGCTAAGCCTCTTGGTCATGACTGACATGATCACGGTGGAGGTTTCAATACACTCGGAGGGCTCTTGTGATTCTCTCTTGTCAGCCAGCATCAGCCTAGTCGTCATCAGACGTGAGTTATGCATTTAGTCCGACCCTTCGACTCGAGCTGGGTGGCTTCGCTCTCAGAAAGTATTTTAAAACATGTTGTAAACATTTATATTTGCCTCTCTCCCTTTGAGCAAAGATGACGCTTTTCCTCAACTCTCTTGCGGACATATTTATCTTCTAATCATTGGAGGGGCTCTGCATTTTACTGCATCATTCCTTACATGCCTCAAGGAACAATATAGCAGTGTTAATCCTGTCAACAAATGCGGCGTTTTTCTTTACATGTTGTATTGGAGTACATCTGCAGAGCCTGACGTAATTGCAAACCCATCTTCTATTGCAGTTAGCCCCCCCCCCCCTCAGATGCACTAAATCACTGAAACAAAGCACATCCATCTCTAAGTCTCACGGAAAAATATCACCTGCCCCCCCCCTCTAAACAAATCTGCTCCCTTTGACACATTTGCTGCATGCCGGACAATAAATCAGCTTGCTAGCTTCCCGCCGCCACTGATATTTCCAGCGAGAAGACAGCTGAAGAAACTGGCTGGGGAAAAAAAAAAAAAAAAAAAAAAAAGTCATTTACTCGCGGTCACACTTATGAGCCCAGGCAGTCGTCGCTTTTTGAGTTCTGAAGTGTGCAAACTTGAGAAGGGATGGCTTGGGGGGGGGGGGACATATGATATGAGTGCGCACTACATCAAATTAGCGCGGTGGTAAAACACGAATATGTGGCACGGGGGCGGGAGGGGGCCCGGGGGGGCCCGGAGGGGTTTCGAATGTGGCGACTCTTGCAGGAATGAAAGATGATTCTCGAGTTGACGTCTTATAGTCTTGATTTAGGAAGACGGCCGTTAAATAAAAGCAGCGCGCAGGCGCTCGCAAACGTGTGAATACGAACAAAGCATACACATGAATACACTTGTGAATATGAAAATGTCTGCACTCCGCATCGGCTGTACTTTGTAGAATGTGAAAAAAAAAACAAAAAAACACTTGCACCACTTAAATCCAGCACACAACTGCTTTGTGAGCATAATCTTTTCTAGAAGAGCGCCACTAGTTATGAGTCCACATTTAGACGACAAACTTAAAAAAAATAAAATAAATAAAAATAAAATAAAATAGGTTCTGTTGTTGAATAACACAAGTGTGCAAAGCCAGGCGGAAGTTATATCTCCATCATGTAATGCAGGTGTGTCCAAACTTTTTCATTTGAGGGCCACATACAGAAAATCCGAAGGACGCAAGGGCCACATAATGTTATGAAGAGAAATTGTGTTTCGTCCTAAAAATTGTACAAATAATTGATTTGTGCTTTTGCATATTTAGAAAAATGCTACAGTATATAAACCAATTTATTTGTAATATGGCAGTAGAGTTATTATCGTTTTTGAATTTTTCATTATAGTTTTTATTTCGTTTTGAGTTTTGTTTTTTTAAATTTAGTTAGTTTTAATTAGTTTTCAGGGTCGTTCTGTTAGTTTTTTTTTTTTTTTTTTTACTAGTTTTAGTTCTTTAATAAATGCTTAGTTTTAGTTTAGTTAGTTTCAGTATTAGTTTTTTTAATGTGTAGAATTGTGCGGCATGGGCGCGACGTCATTATCCCGGTTTATATCAAAATAAATGTACTAAAAATCACATTTAAAATCATCCCCAAAGGCTCATACATTACACATAAGAACATAAAAACTTCACACATATCAACACATCATCCTGAAATAATTTTCAACAAGGACGCTGAAAAACTTGAATTAATTATGCTGACATTGTTTTGCGGCACGGTAGTCGGTCCGCTTCCCAGTTCTGAGGTCTCCGGTTCGAGTCCAGGCTCGGACCTTCCTGGGTGGAGTTTGCATGTTCTCCCCGTGCCCGCGTGGGTCTTCTCCGGGTACTCCGGTCTCCTCCCACATTCCAAAGACATGCATGGCGGGTTAATTGGGCGCTCCGAATTGTCCCTAGGTGTGCTTGTGAGTGTGGATGGTTGTTCGTCTCTGTGTGCCCTGCGATTGGTTGGCAACCAGTCCAGGGTGTCCCCCGCCTACTGCCCAGAGCCAGCTGAGATAGGCGCCAGCAGCCCCCGCGACCCTTGTGAGGAATAAGCGGTCAAGAAAATGGATGGATGGCTGGATGGATGTTTTATACGGCACCGTTGCCAGCGTTAGCGGCTAACAGCTAGCAGCTATATCCGCTAAGCAAGTGCCCGATATAGGCTGGTATGACCCTTTTCATAGGCAGTTTAATCGGAGAAAATGCACTCACACACTTTAATTTTGGCAGCCTGACGCAATTGAAAGTCTTACTGATTTTATTTTATTTATTTTTCCAGTGTGATGTGCTGTGTTAGCCGGCAAAATCATATTTCTAGAGTCGAAAATACAGTTTCCTGCTATGCATGTTTTAAACTTAAGAAAAAAAAAAAAGTTTGTTTTTCCTTCTGTTGTGTATTCACAACTGTTCTTTAACCAAACAAAGAAATGAATTTGTTTTATCCGAGTACTAAATGATTTGATAGAATTTTCAGTAGGATATATGAATAACAAATTCAATAGCTCTCGCCCTAATGTACTGTATTATTTTTATTTGTGTTTGACAAATTGTCCACTGCAGTGGCCACATGAAATGAATAAAAATACAATTATGTTGTTACTGCAATATGTTTGTATCAGCATGATTCGGAGATCAAAACGCGCCACCCCTCATCATTGGCACACTCCACAGTCGATCGTGGTCTGGTTTAATTAGTGAAAAAAATAAAAAAATAAAAAATAAAATCATAATACAATATTTCTCCTTTAAGTCTTGTTTAAGTGGTTTGCAGTTAGGGAAATGGGCTCCTTCATAATTTGTTTGACAATTGGTTACCGGTTTGCACAACATTGGTGCCACCAACAGTACTTCACTGGCCAACTAAATAGTCAGTGACTATAGGCTACTTTTTACATTATCAACATTTCATTGATCGATTGATTGATTGTGTGGCATCTTCAAAAAGTTCTTTTATGTATGGTTTTATTGCACTTTCAAGTACGGCACACATCCTTTCATTTTGATGTGGTAAAGTGATGTGGTCATTGACGAAGAAGATGCCAAGCAAGAAGGTCGCTGGTTCAAATCTCGTCTTTTAGGCCTTTCACTGTGAAGTTGTTCTCCCTTGTCTGCCTTGGTTTTTTTTTGTCTATGAACCCAAATATAATTTCCAGCCAGTTCCCTTATGACTCAATCTCTCTATCTGATTCCCGGGTTGCTGCACCGTGACTGCCCACTGATCCTTGTCAAAGTACCTTTTGCCTCTTTCACAAAAAACATTAGTGTTCATGTTGTCATCAGCTGTGTTGCCTGAAAAGATGTGTCGAAGGTTGAGCTGGAGCTTTGGTTCCAAGGTTAAGTTAGCGTTTTGCTCAACAGTCTTGTCACTGGTTGCGGCAGGTTGTGTCTTGACAGCTGTCCAAACAAAAACACGATCGCGCGTGTGCATAATTTCTCGTATTTGCGCCAACGTCTAAATGACGTCACAGCTGGTCACGTTGTTTTTAATTGCCCATTAAGGACATGTCATAATGATCGCCACCTTCTTTTAGTGTCGCATTGGGCTCAAGCTGGACACCGCCGCAAAACACGGCCAGTCAGTGCCGTGAAACGCCGATCCTGCCAATTAATAAACGCGCCCCCCCCCCACACATGCGGACAGACAAACACAGCCGCATGCATGCATGCAGGAGACCTGTTAAACCGTGTAACACTGCAGTCGCGCTACAAGCCGCAGTTGTTGCATGTGAATGAAAACGCGTGTGCACGCTCACGTGCGACAGCAACACAAGGAATCAAATGAATAAACACTCACCACTTGGAAATCAAGCTCGCCTTTGCTGTTGTTTCTTCTTTCTTGCCCCCCTCCAGGAGTTAATGTGACGCGTGGTCCGGATGATGTCTCGGTTGCCTTTTGGGATTTTTCTTTTCTTTTCTTTTCTTCTGGGGTAGTTGTTGTCAGCGGCGAAATAACAGAGAAATTGGCGTCCTCTCGCAAAAAAAAAAAAAAAAAAAAAAAAAAAAAAACTCAGCTCTTCTCAAACTATCCTTCCCGCCCCCTCCGTGTGCCCATCTCAGATTGGTGCTCTTCAGGAGGGGCAAACCCTTGAAGCCGCGGGGGGCTGCGTTAGCGGCGCTGATCTGTCACGCGCTCCGCTGGGCCACGTGGACGCGCATCGCATCGCATCGCATGCTTGCTTGCTTGCGGGAGAGCTTGCCTCGTTGCCTTGTAGCGAGCTCGACAACTGGAAGGGACCCCCCCATGGACCCCATCAACTAAACGTTACAAGTACTCCCCCCTTTTTTTTCTGTGTGTGTATATGTGCTCCTTCCTGCGCCCGTAAAGATGAAAACACCGCAGAGGATGGACCCGAACTTGTTCCGCTCGGTTCAAAAGGCAGGTGTCCAAGGTCCAGTTATGACAAAGATGCCCAGCTGAAAGTCATTTAGAAATCTCATTTGAGTCGGTGCAGGGGGGGGATGGAAGAAGATTACTCCCATGTGTGACCTTGGGGAATGTTTTTGGTCTAATCAGAGAGACGAGCTGTGAAGAAAGAAAAAAAAAAAAAGGAGAATGAGATTCATCTTCATTCCAGGCTGGACTGAAGGGTGCCATGTATCTTATGTCTGTTCTTGTAGCAAACATTATGAGACTATGCCAAGTCCTACTACGTGCACACTATGACTCACTGACCGGATTTTTTTTGTGCTGCATGCTGTATAGATGAGGAGGTCAAGGTTAGATTATATCAGATCACAAATTAAGACACCCAAGCAGCATTTGTACAGAAAATATTTCACAACAGAAAAATGAATAAATAAACGAGACAGGGCTCCGGCCTTCCTGGGTGGAGTTTGCATGTTCTCCCCGTGCCTGCGTGGGTCTTCTCCGGGTACTCCGGTCTCCTCCCACATTCCAAAAAGACATGCATGGCAGGTTAACTCATTGACTCCCAGCCATTTTCACAGAAGCAATGCCGTTCGCTCCCGGCTGTTTTACTGGGTTTTGACTGATTTTGCAAGGCTCACAGAATATTGTGTTCAATTGCTATAAAGGCATGGAACCTATCAAAAGAAAGATTAAAGTCTCTTCTTTCATCAGGAAAAAAATAAAATGTTTCTATCTGTTTCCGTTTTGCAGCAATTAGCATTAGAAGAGAGCTAAGTTTCATCAGTTTTCACAAATCTATTTAAAATTCTAAGTAATTGAGCTTTTTTTCTAGATGGCCCTGGTTGATCTTTGTTCTGCTGCCACCTGCTGGCCGTTTGTGTAATAACTACCATTTCTGCAACCGTTCTTTGCAGTTGAGAGGCTGCATCAAAACCTTCTGTATGCTCTAGCATTAAAAAAAAACGTATAAATACGTCTTTGGGACACTTACATTTAAAAAAAAAAAAACTTATTTACACGTTATTGGGAGAAAATGAGTTAATTGGGCACTCCGAATTGTCCCTAGGTGTGCTTGTGAGTACTTGGTCGATGTGTGCCCTGCGATTGGCTGGCAACCAGTCCAGGGCGTACCCTGCCTACTGCCCATAGCCAGCTGAAATAGGCTCCAGCACCCCCCGCGACCCTTGTGAGGAATAAGCGGTCAAGAAAACGGATTGATGTAGCTCATTTGTAAGGATTGAAGCTCACATACTGGCATTCAATACAACAAAACTAGTTGCGAGTATTGTCGAACTGCCCCCCCTCATAATTTCCACTTGAAGTTATAATATAATCAATATACATTAAATCTATGATATGTAATTATAATTTCCATACAGATGTCGAGCACAGTTGAGTGAATCAAATAAGAAGGTAATATGATGAATTGGCAAGTGCACTTGAATTAGGGTGAACAGAAGAGTTTGCTCTCACTCTTTGAGGGAAACAGTCATAATAACTTTTTGTCTGTCGCTCTCCTGTATCCCCATCTAGCTTCTTTTTGCTACTATCGCTCATTAAAAAGAAAACCAACAAAGATGTGCAACCTGTTACGATGTGGAGGGACCCAAAGGTGGACAAAGGCAAACAGGAAGGACAATATATGGAGCTTTATTTGCTGAATAAAAGGACTGGACAAACCGTGAGAAGACTTGGCATGATGACTGGACTGAAGGTAGACAGACTTGGCATAGCGTGAAGAAAACTAAACAGAACTGTGACGTAGTGAAACTTGACCAGACGTAAATAAACTTAACCAGACATAGCAAAACTAGACGTAACCAAAACTTGACCAAACGTAAATAAACTTAACTAGACATAAGGAAACTGGAACAAACCAAGAGAAACTTGCAGCACACTTGGACAGGACACGCAAAGACGCCACAACAATGCTGCAATACCGACGTGAGAGAAAACCACTCCCTTATACCAACACTAATGAGATGCACTAACAGGACACACCTGAGAGACACAGCAGGCAGAAGACACTAATTAGGTCAACAACAACAAAAAAAACGGGGAGGGAAGACACACGCAGGTGGACCAGGTTAACGATAACGAGACTAAGGGAGACAAAACCGGACAACATAAACAGCCAAAAACGAAACAAAATCCCAACCCCACCGAAATGAAACATAAAACAACCACTCTAACAGACCCAAGAAATGTTCATAAAATAAATATGAATGCCCCTCAACATGTTTGGTTCTCACTTGATGAAGTTCAGTCTATTTACTTGCATTACCGACTGCCCATAGCCAGCTGAGATAGGCTCCAGCAACCCCCGCGCGACCCTTGTGAGGAGCAAGCGGTTCAGAAAATGGATGGATGGATGGATGGATGGATGGATGGATAGTTCACAGACATCTTGTCCACATCCAGCATGGCCGCTGGCGGACATGTTGATGTATTGCAGCAACAGGCCAACTCCATCCACGCTAAATTAAATGTCTACACATGCATTTTTCCGTTCAGCATTCTAAATTTGTCAAGACTTATTTATATATTTTATTTAAATCCGTAGGCTATTTTTTTCCACTGTGCACAATCCACTCAAAATCATAAAAAAGAAGAAGCAGAGAACAACTGCTCATACTGAGGAACTTAGGAAGCCACGATTGCATTTATATTACAGATTTATGTTATTTAAATTGGACAAACAAGAATACTGCAATATCCGTTTAATCCCCCCAGGCTACACTTCTTTATTTCACTCCTGGAACAGTGTTGGTTTGACCTTGGATAACTAATTAAAGTTTTAAAATGAAAGAATGTCTTATCCCCTATGAATTATATTCATATTATGTAACTAGCGTGAATGGTCACATGACCAGGCCCATTTACTTGCTCCCTGCACCTTTAGAGGGTTATCTCCTGTCTCAAACATTTTTAGAGAAAATAATACGGAGGTGATTAAAATATGTTCAACGTGCATTTTTTAAAGGGTCAATTACGTGAAAAGTAAATATGAGCATGGCAACATTTGTTAGCCTTAGCATAAAACACGTTTTTATGCCCAGCGCAAGTCCAATGTGAGATGTGGTCTTAATCTGCATGGAGGCGAGCTAGCCTGGATTTGCTACCAATCGAAGCAGCTCGTGTCATTAATTCCCTTTAAGAGCTACAGTATACCAAAATATGTTCAACTAATTTTTTTTTAACTATACATTTAAACCGAACATTGCTGGTGCTAAAGCTGCCATATACTTTAGTTTTTTTTGTTTTTTTTACTTTTACTTTACTTTCTTTTCTGTGCACTAAAACCCAGCAACAAAATACAACTGGTACCTTTTTCAAACTTTCACCTCCACACATTTGCAAACGGCTCAAATATTTAATTCTGAAATGACATTTATCTTATTTGAAACATTTTTTTTTCTTTTTTTACTTGAAGTACTCAACTATATTTTGAGTAAAGATTCCCCAGTCTACTTTAAATTTAAGGGAGAACTTGCCTCTTAAACAATAACAATAATAAAAAAAAAATGCTCTAATTTAAATTCATGACTTATAAATAAGCAATTATTGCTGCCTGACCTTCAGGGATGTTTTTAACTTGCAGTATCATAGCTCAGATTAGCAAAAATTGTCTATAGTAAAATGGCAGTAGCTGTTAGCTCAGTGTACACGTGTCCAAAAAAGTGCTATAGAAATCTGATCCATTATTATTATTATTATTATTATTATTATGATTCACATCAATCTTATTAGATGTCTAAAGCTAAGATGTTCCTAAGAACAACTTAAAGAAAACCATTTAGTTTATATTCACATTTCATGTCATATTAGCCTAAACATTTCAGTACAGTAATACTATGCCATAAAAAAAAAAAAAAAAAAAAAAAAAAACGTTTCCCGAGATGAAGTTTCAAGGGAATTATTTGATGTTGCCAATAGGAAAGCTTTGTTGCAAATGTGTTGTATCTTGTGCCAGCTGAAAAAAACAAAAAAACAAAAACAAAACCAGAGTTCTGTGAAAATGCTAATTTTCAATTTAACATTTGTTTGTTAGTCATCTCAAATCATTAGCAAAGCTTTGGGAACATGTTGTTTTGATCGCATCAAAGTCTGAGCCAGCACTAGCAGGATGTCTTTCGTTTCAGTTTGAGTGCGATGAAAAAGTGGGAAAAAAGGGAAAGTACAGTACTGTGTGTAGAGAGCTGTATGTTTCTTTAATTTCATAAATTCAGGTTATCAAAATGTATGGAAATAAATATGCAAATACGTTCACTGGAATTACCTTTGAGAAACCTCTACGAGTACGAATCATTCGGCCCCATCTGTAGTGCGAAATTTGGTGCAAAAGTCACATGACAGGACAGCAGCAGAAAAACCACTTGTGACTTCTAGTGGCGACTTCTTGGACTACAAGTTGTCATTTCTACAGGTACAAATCATGACTTTTACAGATACAAATTTACACTTCTTTCTAGAAGTACTTTTTTTTTTTTTTTAACAGGTACATTTTTTTAACGTACATTTTTTTTTAGTACACCTTTTCTTTTTTTACAGGTACAATTTTTTTTACAGGGAATTTTTTTCACGTACAATTTTTTTTTACAGGTACAAATCATGACTTTTACAGATCCAAATTTATACTTCTTTTTTCTCCTACAGGCACAATATTTTTTTTTATAAGTTACTTTTGCGCCATATTTACCTCCATAAAAACCAACTGACAACATAACAGTTTTTATTTTTTTTCTCAAACCTGCATATTTAAGTATATCACAAAATCTGAAAAAAAAAAAAAAAAAAAAAAAACTTTACCAAGTATCTGTACTTCGACTTAACTTTATAGTGCTTAATCCAGTGGTTCGTAAGATCGGTGTTTGGTGAGTGAGTCTCAGGGGTTTGGCGGAGGTCACAGGGAATTTGGTGCGCCCAGTAATCGACTTGTGACTGTTGTGATGGTACATTGTGTAATTTCTTAATTTTTTTGTAATCCTGTCATACTGTGTCGAGCAAAAAAAAGAAAAGAAAGCGGTCGAATCTGTGCGATACGAATTCACATGTACGGTGTTCCACAGGGTTCAATGTCGCCAAATTTTGACGAACATTCAGTCATGCACTTCTTGTCCACAAGCAGGGAGTAATTAGCAACAGCAGCCGAGACTTGCACGTATCTCAGTGTCAGTTTTCCAAGAGCTTACAGTATAATTGTTAGCTGGAGGACATGATTACGTCGGCTTAAGGAATTAATGAAAGGAAGCTAACTGTAGGGCGCTTGCTAACTGTTGAAAAGCATGAAAATGGAACATTATGCTTGATTCAGTTTACCATTGCCGTCACATGAAATGGATGTAAAAAAAAAAACAAAAAAAAACGTTACTGCTTTCAGCCATACACAGGTCCTCGGAGTGGCTTACACTTGAAAGCAGAAAACGATTCATCATATTTTGTGTTTGCGGAGCAGGTGGCAATTGATGTTGGCAGCCACTGGACACCTTGCTCTTGCTTTCGGGAATTTTACCTTCAAGCAAACAATCAAAGCCTGCTTAAAATCTCCCCAGCTGAACCATTAGGCTCGGCCCATTCTACTTGTGAACCGTAGCTCATAGCTAATTTATTACAACCGCTAATTACTTTCAGCGTCTCAAAGGATTTCGGTGAAACATTGTACTGAAATGGAACCCCCAACCTAAGACCCATAAAGGGAACAAAGGGAAACGCCATGGAAATTCTATTAGATTAAGACGGTGGTTCTTAACCTTGTTGGAGATATAGAGCCCCGCCAGTTCCCTGTGCGCATTCACTGAACCCTTCTTTATTGAATCATAAAATATAAATGTATTTTATTTTTTTCAAATTGAAGGTATAAGGTTTACTGGTGAACAAGTTGAACAGGGAGAGTAGCCTTTTCATCGAATCTGGCTCTCTTCAGCTTGAATTCAGAAGGCGCTGTGTTCTTGTGTTCTCCTTAACTCATTTGCCCCCAATAACGTGTAAATACGTTTTTTTTTATGTTGTGTTTTTTTTTTTTTATGGTAGAGCATACAGAAGGCTTTGATGCAGCCTCTCAACTGCAAAGAACGGTTGCAGAAATGGTAATTATTACACAAACGGCCAGCAGGTGGAAGCAGAGCAAAGGAGATCAACCAGGGCCATGTAGAAAAAAAGTTAAATTACTTCCAATTTTAAATAGATTTGTGAAAATTGATGAAACTTAGCTCTCTTCTAATGCTAATTGCTGCAAAACGGAAACAGATAGAAACGTACTTTTTTTTCCTGATGAAAGAAGAGACTTTAATCTTTATTTTGGTAGGTTCCATGCTTTTATAGCAATTGAACACAATATTCTGTGGGCCTTGCAAAATCAGTCAAAATCCAGTAAAACAGCCGGGAGCGAACGGGATTGCGAAATGTGAAAACAGCTGGGAGTGAATGAGTTAAGGAAGTGTTCATTTAGTGTGGCCAAAAAGTGACCATAAAATGTCCAAAAAGGAAGCAGAAAAGCAGAAAATTACAATAAAATGCCCATGAAATTGTAAAAAAAAAATGTCAGAGAAAAAAAGAAAAGAAAAGAAAATGTTCAAAAAGTGACTATAAAATGTCCAAAAACAAAAGAAGAATTCCCAACAATTACCGTAAAATGTCAACAAAATTGCCAAACATGTCAGGACACGAGAATAGTGTGTGTACATGAGTAGGTGCTGCTGTTTTGGTTAGCAACTGAGTTCAAATTGGGCTGTGCATTAGTTAACTTAAATGTCTCGGTGTAAAAGCTTTGAATATAGATCTCGTCAGTATTTGTTAGCAAATACAGCAGAAAAAAAAGTAAAAAAAAACAAACAAACAAAAAAAAAGCCATAAAATGTACAATAAAAAAGCAGAGAGGCAGAGAATTACCATTTGTCCATAAAATTGTCAACAATGTCAGAAATTTCTAAAAGTGTATGAAAAAGGAAGTATGGAAAATTACAAAAAGATGGTATGAAGGCGTTGGCCTTCACGTGACCAAGACTCAAACGGCAATTGAGCTAATTAAACTTGCTGATAAGCTGCTTCCAACACCATATAAGGGAATGACCCTCGCTGCCAGGGACATGTCAAGGTGCAATTGTTCCACTGATGCCTTTTCCCTTTTAATTTGCCACCTGTACGTGCAGATGGCCAAGAGGTTGTCAGATGAGATCAATCACAGGATAACTGCCCAGTGCAAAGCCCGCCCCCAACATGCTATGATTAGGGTACGCTAAGTAGCTGCTAAGTCGCTGTTGAATGAACAATTAATTACGTCAATAATGTCATGATCGTTATGGGATGAATGAGAGACGAGGCTTTTGCAACCAGTGCAAGGTAGGCAAAACTGCATTCAACACATTGGTTGATTGTAATTAGGGATGTTCGATACCACTTTTTTTCAGACCGATACCGATACTCAGACCAGTAGTACATTTTGACAAATAAAAAAAGTCACTAAAAGATATTTTTAAACAAATATATTTCCTTTAACTCACTCCCAGGACATTTTCGCTGTTTTACTGGATTGTGACCGATTTTGCAAGGCCCATAGCATATTGTGTCCTATTGCTATAAAAAACATGGAACCTACCAAAAGAAAGATTAAAGTCTCTTCTTTCATCAGGAAAAAAAAGTGTATTTCATCAATTAGCATTAGAACATGGCTAAGTTTCATCATTATTCACAAATCTGTTTAAAATAGTGGGGAAAAGTGTTTTTGATCTCTTATACTCTGCTGCCATCTGCTGGCCGTTTTTGTAATAACTACCATTGCTTCAAGCATTCTCTTCAGTTCAGAGGTTGCATCAAAGCCAAAACGTATAATTACATCTTTGGGAGCATGGTAATATTTAAAATAGGACGTATTTATACGTTTTTGGGAGTAAATGAGTTAATTTTGACCAAAAAAAAACAAAAAAAACAGCACAGTCACTCTTCAATAGTCTTAACGCTCAAAGTAAAACACAAAAATGCTCTTTTATTTTAAGATTCACAATTTTGAAGTATTTCCAAACCGGTGAAGCTTTGGTGAAAAACTGCTACAAGCTAGCTAGCGCCACTTACAGGCAAGGAGGACTCACTTAACGTCTTTCCCCTCTGCCATCGGACGCTTGTACTCGTCTGCGTCACGAGTACTCGAGTACTTGAAAAAAGGCTGGTATCGGCCCGATACCGATACCTGGTATCGGTGCTCGCGCATCCCTAATGGTAATTGAGGTTATTTACTTCAACAAAACGTGATTCAGATCACGTCATCTGATCTGCTGTATTGGTACTTGCCCAGCCCTATTTTTTTTTTTATTCTATTCTCGTAGCATTACAACTTTACTATTGTACCATTTCGATTTTATTCTTGTAACAGTGTGACTTTTCTTCCATGTCGTTTGTCAGTGTTTTTTTTTCTTTTCTTTTCACTGTGCCCCTTATTCACTCCGTATTCCAACTAGAAGAACGGTGAGTCGAGACTTTTGCAATCTTGAGAGAACTGCAGCCACTTCAAGAGGGGGGCGTTGTAATCTTAATTCATCCCCAACTGTTTTAGGTTATTGGTACATTAATTTCATGACGCTTGATGCTAATTGCTTTTGAAAAATATTGATGGTTGTTAACAAGTCCTTGCACAATAACATTGGTGTCTTTTATGCTAAAATAGATGTCCAGATGTAGTGCTGAGCAGATTTACAAATTTGCAGATGTTCCAGATATGATGACCTGTAAATCCCGGGAGATTGAATGCTACATACGAGAAACGCGTCGTAGTTAAACGAAACATAATTTTTAGAGGTGATGATGATACGCAGCATGACCATGCTGACCACATGATTTTATGTACACTAATGAGGAACCTTGAGAGAGACGGCAGCGGCTTGAAATAGTCTCGAGCCTCCTCTGATAACAGACACGCACTCAGATGGTCACGGCCATTGGCTTCTTTTATTTTTTTATTTTTTATTTTTTTGCAAGGACTCTCAACACGTTTCCATCTCATCACCTTGTTAATAGTAGCTCGTCCATCCTGTTAGTGTCACCCTCTTTAATCAGTCTTCCCTTAGATGGCTGAAATGAAGGCCAATAACATATTTTAGCTAAAAGCCTCCCCACTTGTCGCGTAATAAAATTATACAGCCATCCTCTGGAGAATAGATGGCTACTGCCTGTCCCAGAAATGTGTTGCTACGTACAGTATTTGACTCCACTCTTGAATAGTCACTGATACCAAGTACTGATACCACTACTACTTTTGATCCATAATATAAATAATAAATAAATAATTACTGACAAATACTTAAAAAAAAAAAGACATATATACACATATATATATATATATATATATATATATATATATATCTCCAAATTATCTTTTTTTTTTCCTTACAATTTCATGAAACCAGTGACAATTTTCTATTCTTCTCATTTCCTACTGATACCTTGTATGGGTACTCGCCCCTCCCTAGGTCTAATCACATCTATTCTATTCTAATTAAAGTGTAGAAAGAACTATAAAATACAAAAGTTTATCTATAATATTTATTATTAATTATATTAATAATATAATATATTTATAAAATTTATTTTAATTTTTTTTACATGTTTTTCAAGTTATATAAAATATACAAATAGAAGCATCAATGTATCTAATTCTTTCTATTTATTACATATTATATTGCAAGTATAAGTGGTCAGGTGCTACTTGATGTTATGTACTTTGTAGGATGTAATGATACGATATTATCACGATATAAAGGTCACGATACGATAATTATAACAATATTGTGGGGTTGTTGGCGATACTAATAAAGGTCACAATATTGTAAAAAAAAATAAAAATTTTTTTTTTTGTAATTGTAAATTACAGCAATGCACATAAGCAATCTCTAATAAGACTTAATATTGAGGCACTTACTTGCTAATGCACGCACATATTGAGTTCCTCCACATATTGACTCGGTTCACAAGCAGGTTACGTTCACCTTCGTCTGACCATTAGCATAGATTTTAAACATAGAAGGCCAAAACATCCCTAATGAAAATTAAATTGCTCTAATAAACTAGCCACCAGAGGGTGCTAGAACGGCATAAATGGAAATCAACCTGACTTTTTAAACTGATGTGTTCCTTTTAAATATTGTGAACATGACGACGATGATATTGCGGCAGTTTTAATATCACGATATTGCCCGTATCGTTACATCAGTAGTACATTATACACTTGAATGACTTGTTTAGAAAAGAAAGAAAAAAATAAAAAAAATAAAATAAAAACTCCCATTCAGAACTACGGTATATGCAATTTAGAGGCTTGCTTGATTTTTAGACGCTGTGCACCAAACATGCAAAACTACACAGAACATCTTGCTGTGAGGCAACTGTGAATGCATCTCTACCACGTTTCATTCACATTATTCTTTATCATAACATTTGATTTTTCATGAAGGAAAAAAGGACGCCTAGTATCAATTTCTTAGATGTTCATCCTCCGACGGATCCTGCAGCTTTGAGATACATGTAGCATCAATAGCATTGAGGAACCCCGCCTGCCTGCCCGCCGGCTAGCTCAGTGTGGAGTCTTCAAAGCGGTAGCGGTTGTGATGTGGATTTTAAGAAGAAGGAACTATATTCTCAGCATTTATGTGGCGGGGGATGGAAAACTGCCCAAAATCATAAATCCTCACGAGATTTATTTTCCCCTACAGCACTCATATAGATCATGAAAGGGGCTGTTATCAGTAAGATTAGTTTTGCCAATATCCAGTGATTTACATAATGATATGGACACAATAGATCAGCTGAGTCCAAACTACGGCCCGGGGGCCATTTGCGGCCCGCCATACATTTTTTGGCGGCCCGCGGCAAATACTAAAAATAATTTCTCAATGCTGTTTAAAAAAAAAAAAAAAAAAAAAAAGAGGGTGGATTAAACATTTCTAGCTACCCAAAGACACAAATTTGCCGCTAATAATTCAGTTTCAGAAATAAAAATAGTTTCATCCACTTGTTGCTTAGTGTCAAGGTCCAATTTGTGAAAACATCACATTAGATTAATGGTTCTTAAGTGTGGTCAGTTGACGACGGATTTTTCTTGTTGTGGTTCAGAATGTCAAGTTGGGATCAGCTGCTGCTCAGTGGAGAGGCGTATCTATTATTGTGGCACACAGGGGTCACTATTTGCCTTGTGACTGTTAGCAGTTTTCAAGAAGTAACTGCACATTATATCAACAATTTATAATTGCTTCATTGATTTTTACCATGTTTAACTCATTCACTGCCATTGACGGAAAAAGACGTCAAATGATGCATTTTTTGCTGGTCTGGCAATGAATGTGTTAATAAATAACTTAAAAAAATAAAATAAAAAATCAAAGTGGCCCTTGCAGCTTTCTATTTTTCTGTATGTGGCCCTCAGAGGAAAAAATTTGGACACCCCTGACATGTTGGCAGACTGAAGTTCCAACAACTTGAAAATCCATTTTTAAACAATGAAACAAAACCTAGCAAATGAATTTCCTCGCTTTTCAGACTCATCATCTGAAGGTGTAAGACAAAATGCCAGGGCAATTTTTTGATAGATGGAAAGACAAAACATTGATATGCATGCAAGGTAAGATAAGGTTAAAGATATTAAAAACTTCATAATAAATATATATATATATTAAAATTTTAAATAAATAAATAATTATAAATAAATAAATAAATAAATACATAATTTAAAAAAAAATCATCTTTTCATGTAAATGTGGCCAACTGGCCATCTTTTCAACATTTGCTTGAGAAATTGACGAGGAAAAGAATGCACACCGTATGAAGAAAAATCCTCGAAGTCTTATCGCTACAGTACATTCTTGAAGACCCTCTCTTGAGATGCCATTTGGCAGTAGCAAAAGCAAACCGTTTGCCGCAGTACATTGAAGTAGTAACTCAGAGTAAGCCAACAGATATGAATAATAGATGCGTGATGAGAGACAACCATTCATCATTATGGCATTTAGGTGGAAAGGAAATAAGAATTATTGAGTAGGCACAAGTTAGGTCAGCCTCAGTACGCCTACGGGGAAATGCGAGCGCGAGAGAAAGCGACCGGCTCTCTTGCCAAAGAAAACAAACGGCCGCCTTTTTACAGAAAGGCCCCACATTCAGCTTTGTGTTTACTCTGGGGGGGGGCTTACGGTGCCGCGGGAAGGTGTCGAACGCTTTAGATCAGCCATATGGAGGCAAAACGCGTAAACAGAGGAAATACTCAGCTTTGAGCTCGGGCCCAGCCACTTATAGCTTGAAAAATGTGAGCAGGGTTGCATAGAACAGCAAAAGGTAGAATCTTGAAAAGAAGATGAAGAAAAGAAAAGAACATGTCTGGCTGTGATAGAAGAGAAAAAAACTTTCTTTGTATCTGGGGCGCAAAGTCTGACCATTAATCTCACCGGGAAAGCTGCTCGTGGTAATTTATGATATAGGGGCAGGTTGAGCTTCTTCAAATTTCGACCTATTTACGGAATGTATAAGCTATTTCAATCACAATCACACCGTCCATTAAAGGCCCAGTATGCCGGTTTCACTCAGGAAAATGCACTTTTTAAATACAGGATGTACACACTTTAACTTTCTCTCAGTCTACACATCTGGGTTTATGTTAATCTTAGGTGGTGATTTTGTCCTAAATCCCCCCAATACCGCCTGTATTTTGTCATTTTGTGTTTATTATTATTATTTTTTCACTCACTCACTCACTCACTCACTCACTCACTCACTCACTCACTCACTCACTCACTCACTCACTCACTCACTCACTCACTCACTCACTCACAGAAGCTTACATGTGTGAATGAGTGAGTGAAGGAAAAAAAAATCCATGCGTGCTTTCAAATTGCTGCGGAAGTGACGTCACGCAGCCGACACGTTCGCCCGGCCCCGTTTGCGACACGCCACACCCCCGCTCTGCGATTGGCTGGAGGGGTGCAAACACTGTCTTTCCACAGAAACGTCCCGCTGTTTACAAAACAAACACAAAATGGCAAAATACAGGCTGGGGGTGTGGGGGTTTAGGACAAAATCACCACCACACGTTATGAAAAGCCCAGCTCTGTAAATTGAGAAGTTTGTTTAAATCCTGTATTTAAAAATTGCATTTGACTGCGCCTTTAAGATTAGCACAAATCACTAGTGGACATTTAATCGCTGCAAATTATTGCTCACATCTCTTTTTTTTTTTTTTACACTATGAATGGAATATGAAATGAACAGGCATGATGGAAGAAAGAGGGTGACAAGAGGGCTCGTGACGTTTTATGATCAGCAGAGGATGTACAGTATGATAATAAAAAGCTTCAGAGCAATTATCTTGTCAGCTCTCGGGTTGAATGCATGATCAATGTACCAATGTGACCCAAAGTCCTTTGCGGAGAGACGAAAGTGTTCCTGCTGTCAGAGCAAATAATCAGAATTTAGGAGTATGCGTGACTTCAAGCCCACTTTTAAATGTCAAAAGTCAAAGTACGTCAGTACAGCTCCAGCATACATAAAAAGGTTGTTGTTATTTTAGTGCCGTCAACACGTCAGAATAAGCAAAAGATTGTTGGGCAAATGATTATGTGCAGTTGAGGTCATAGCGAGGCTTCCAAGAAAGCCTCAGCTGGTGGTCAAAATAAGTAGTCTCGCTGCATGCTATTCTCTGAATTTTAACATCAACAGATATTATTATAATTAACCCCTGGCAACAAAAGCGAGTACACCCCTAAGTGAAATTTCCCAAAGTGTGGCCACCATTATTTTACAGCAATTTAACTGTTTTGGGCATGGAGTTCACCAAAGGATGAAAACCTGCTTCAGTCGGCGCTCAGTCATTTTTTGAGGCTTTGCATCATAAAGCATTTGCATTTCCCCAAATGTGGGCACTCGCTAAAAACGTGGTCATCCATCAGCGATTATGTGCCCCGCAGTTCTCTGGCTGCCAGTCCGAGGTGCACCCCGCCGCCCACGTAACGTCAGCTCGGATGCACTTGAACTCATCCGTGATTGTAATGGTGACGAGCGCGGTAGAAAATGGATTGAAGGATAAAACATCATTTTTCATACGACGGCGTATAAGGGACACATATGAACATATATATATATTTAGACAGAGGGTTAGAAAAAACTAAAATTTCTCAAGAAAAAACTTGAATATTTGCTTTCCTCTCCTGAGACGCCGGATGGTGAACCAGAATATTTGCAACATTAGAAAATGGCAAATTTGCGAGATGATGATACGACTGCCTATGCCGTCATTGGCGAATGCGTAATATGATGATTAGTCTCTGCTAAAGAAATTACTCCTAATTCGAAAACATACCTAACTTGGCACAAACATCCGAGTAGGCTACTTGTATTTCTGGCAAGTTTCCGAGTTTTTTTTTTTTTTTTTTTCCTCATAAATTTGCCATTTTATAATTTTGCAAATATTCAAGTTCTGTTTCTAGTAAATTTGTGAGTGTTTTCTCACAAACTTGCCACTTTATAATGTCGCAAATATTTGATTTTTTTCTCGCAAAATTGTCACTTTACGTGGCAAATATTTTCGTTTTTCTTGCAAATTTGCTATTTTCTAATGTTGCAAATATTCAATTTTTTTAAGTAAGTAAAATTGTGTGTTTTTTCTCACAAATTTGCCACTTTATAATGTCGCAAATATTTGAGTTTTTTTTTATTGCAAATTTGTCATTTTGTAATGTCGCAATTCATTTATTTTTTATTTTTGCAAATATTTGAGTTGTTTTTTATATTTGAGATTTGCAAGTTTTTCTTTGCAAACTTGCCACTTTATAATGTCACAAATATTCGAGTTTTTTTTCCTCACAAATTTGTCACTTTATAATTTGTTGCAAATATTCGAGTTTTTTTTCTTGCAAATTTGCCATTTTATAATGTCGCAAATATTCAAGTTTTTTTCTAATAAATTTGTGGGGGTTGTTTCGCAAACTTGCCACTTTATAATGTCGCAAATATTCAAGTTTTTTTTCCTCACAAATTTGCCACTTTATGTTGCAAATATTTCGTTTTTTCCTTGCAAATTTGCCATTTTATAATGTCGCAATTACTCGTTTTTCTCGTAAATTTCTCACTTTATAATGTCGCAAATATTCAATCAAGTTTTTTTCTAGTAAGTGTGACTTTTTTCTCGCAAATTTGCCACATTTTTATATTGCAAATATTTGATTTTTTTTCTCGAAGATTTGCGAGTTTTTACTTGCAAATTTGCCGATTTAAATTGTCGCAAATATTCAAGTTTTTGTCTTGTAAATTTTTTTTGATTTTTTCTAAAAATATTACCCCCTTCTCTAAAAATAAATAAATCAATATTTAGACGTGGCCCTAATATGCTGTCATATTTTCAGGATTTCGTGTTGATACATTGTCTACTTATTTGTTTGATGTATTTTATAATAAAGTGTGCGTTTTAAAGCAAAACACCAGAGGGGTTCCGTTTATTTTTGATACCAACGGTGGCCTTTTCTTCAGAATCCATTTAATTTGTTGAAATGAAAATTGATTTTTTTTTTCGTGTTTCACAACACGGAGATCTATTATCACATATTGCAAGCAACAAAGCCGACTGGAATCACTTGAAGGCAACATTGTCATGTTTTCACAGCTGATGCCGTCCACATGGCCTGGCATTTAATAAAAATAGACTGCCTGTCCTTACACATACCGCAAATGAGTATTTCGATAATGAGGTGACTACATGATCACCCTGCAGGACCCTATTTTAAATAACATTTCGGATTGGACAAAATAATTGCCTTTTGGCTCTGGGCCCAGAATGTGGAGAGCAAGCAGCTTTGGTCTAAATTGGATCTGCCTTGCATGGAGCTGTGATGTCAAGGTGAGAAAGGC
The DNA here is from genome assembly GCF_051991245.1 of Festucalex cinctus. Taxonomy (NCBI): domain Eukaryota; kingdom Metazoa; phylum Chordata; class Actinopteri; order Syngnathiformes; family Syngnathidae; genus Festucalex; species Festucalex cinctus. The sequence continues at coordinate 4,755,235 of NC_135428.1, forward strand.
AGACATGATGCTGGAAGACATCCAATACTAATGATCAGTATTGCTTGGAAATGATTGCAAGAGGAGGGAGGTGACTAACACGGTTTGGCCTAAAGGTGTCACAATGCGGAAGTGTCCTCGTGATGCTCATGATTCAGTTGTGATTGGGCTTGCAATCGAAAGTTCCACAACAACATAGAAGACTCGCCATCTCGTGTGATATGCACGTGTCAGTTCATCTTTTATTTATTTACGTATTTTCCGCACTATAAGGCGCACCTAAAAGCCTTCAATTTTTTGAAAAGTTGACCATGCGCCTTATAATCCAGTGCGCCTTATATATGGATCAACATTGAGCCGCAACAGGTCTCGCTGTCAAGACGCTATTCGATGACCCTGCACGATCGGTGACGCGCATGCGCAGAAGATCTCGCCATCTTGGATCGCTAGCTAATACAAATACTTCACCTCATACTTCATTTTGGGAGTGAATGGGGTTGTCAGAAAGCTGGTTTGTAATCTATTAATAAAGTTTGACTGACCTATCTGACTGTTTTGTTGACGTTCCCTTTAGCGCAGCACCATCTAATGGATACATAATGTAACCCCAGCCTCTACTGTAGCGCCTTATATATGGAAAAATTTGTAAAATATGTCATTCATTGAAGGTGCGCCTTATAGTGCGGAAACTACGGTAATATTACATTTGTTGAATAAGAGTCATGAAAGCAAAATCCAGCAATAACCAATCACAGCTCAGCTTCAGATAACTAGTGAGCTGTGATTGGTCGTTGCCTGAGCCCTGAGCAACATTGATGTCATCTTTAATCGACAACAGGTGGCAAAATGGCCGTCCCATGAGATGGATAAAATGGGCTGGATTTTGTTGCTTAACTCATCCACTAACAGAATATCATATATAATATATCATAATATATATTGTAAAAAAAAAAAAAATGTGTTGGCCTCCTCTTTAAGATTTCTGCCTTAATTATATGCAAGTAAACTTTCTGTTTTCCTTTCAAATAATAGTAGGTGCCTGTGTTTTTAGGACATGCCCTTGACAACCTTTTGCACTATTTATGTTGACAGAAAGTCGGTTATCTTCCTAAGAATTTAACATAAAGCTGAAACCTCCTATATCAGTGAACCATTTGCTATTTTAAATTTGTTCTATGATTTTATGACGAAGTTATACCTTGGTCTGGGTGCACTTAGCCACAGCCTGGCAGAATGCAAGATGAGTAAATGAGCCCGAGTCATCTGCGTGATGTCCATATGCAGTTACACAAAAAGAATGACTTCCTTCCCGCAGGCAAGGTCAGCCTCCACTTCTGTCAGACTGGACGCAAGTTAAATCTTTACTCTGACACGGCCACTTGCACAAGTGCCCATAATAGATTTGGATCATTATTTGCACTCAATAGAAATGTTGTCTTGTTTCTTAGGCGGAGCTTTACAAGATGAGGTGACTTTCAATTACAAGTGCGCTAACCTTGCGGGTTATGATGATGCATTGACAATAAAATGTGACCGTTATATGCAGTACAAAACAGGTGAATGCATATTTTTTCTTATAAAAAGCATGTTTAAAAATATTTTTGCTTGTTTTTTTTGGGGGGTGACTAGGAAACATTCATTGTACTCCGATTTATTTCAATGGAGAAAGAAGATGATTTGCGATATGAATATTTAAAGCTCGAGCATGGTTATGGAACAAGTTCAACTTGTATCTCAAGACATCACGAGGTATATGTAACATTAACGGCAACATTGCAATATTTCATTTGTGCAGTTCCAGCACCCTCCGGTGGTTAGTTTATTAGTGCAGTTTAATTTTAATTAGGCATGTTTTGGCCACCTATGTTTAAGATGGGGCGGCACGGTGGTTGACTGGTTAGCAATAAAAAATAATTCAATCAATCAAATAAGGTTATTAAACCAGAGATTGAATTAATAATAATAATAATAATAATAATAATAATAATTTAAAAAAATCAATCAATAAATAAGGTTATTACACCATAGATTGAATTAATAATAATAATAATAATAATAATAATAATAATAATAAGAAGAAGAAGAAGAAGAAGAAGAAGAAGAAGAAGAAGAAGAAGAAGAAGAAGAAGAAGAAGAAGAAAAATAAAATAAAAATTCAATCAATCAAGATAACGCGCTAACCAGTCAACCACCGTGCCGCCCCATCTTAAACATAGGTGGCCAAAACATGCCTCATTAAAATTAAACTGCACTAATAAACTAACCACCAGAGGGTGCTGGAACGGCACAAATGGAATATTGCAATATTGCCGTTCAAGTTACATATCCCTCGTGATGCCTTGAGATACAAGTTCAACTTGTTCCATAGCCATGCTCGATCTTCAAATATTCATATCTCAAATCGTCAGCAGCTGCTGTTGTTCATAAATATTGCATTGTTAGGTTCATGTTGTGCCAAGTATTGGATATCGTTAGATCCCTAGACACCACTGTATTAAATTATACTGGAAAGCTGTATTGTTTTTGAATAATTACTTGAGAACAAAATCATGTAAACAGTGATCAATGGAAAATCATTTTGGACCGCAAATAGGAAACATTAGCTCACAGACTGATCTAACTGATGTAGATTTCCTCAAGATAACTCATAATGTGACTCAGTAGTGTGTATTGCCTGCAAATATGGGCAGACTGTATTTCAACTTTAATCTAAGAATATTGGGAAGAATCTCATCAAATCGTATATTTGTATCTAAAATGACAAGTATAGAAGAAGTGGGACTTTCGCCCTGAGCTGTGCTTGCACAGTAGATAAATGGGCTAACCCACCAGGACACCATAGCAATCTCTTTTTCGTTTTAATGATCATGTGAAGAAGGTGCCTCAGTCTTTCTCTTCCCATTTCATTATCCCTTTCTGAGCAGTTTGTATCCTTGCTTTCATCTCCTTTTGTTAAGACCACTTTAACTCCCAATCAACTTCTGCAATTACACAGCCAGCGAGTGCACTTTTAACAAACTCAAAAAAAAAAAGAAAAGAAGTTCAGATCTCATTTTGACCACATTAAGCCTCACTTTACTGGTTTTTAAGACAGTGTATATTTAAAGCCTTGTAATCCTTTATATTCTAGCCCGCAGCTCCGTATCTGCTGGGTTGGGACCTCAGGGTACTGCAAAGTCCAAAATGGAAACGGAAATGAGCTGAAGTATTTTTTTTTTTTTTTTTTTTTTTTATAAATCAGGCAACAATAAATCTTGGCCGCTGCACGTTGAGCCGTCACCTTATCATAGTGGAGCGGTTGCGAGTCCCAATGATTGGAGGAGCTAAATTGTGCGGGCCGCTGACAGGGGCACCCGGGGCACAAAGTGAGGGACCTAGTAAAGTAAATCTCAAGAGTTATTCAAGCCAAACGGTGGACCAAGATTTTATTTTTTTATTTTTTTATTCTTTGCCCTGACGCAACTCATCAGAGCATCCCTTTGGAGGCGGGGCTAGAAGGCAAGCATTTATAGGCTTGCACTTGTGGTATCCATGGTACACACGGTATTAACATAGATCTACAGTGTTGTTTTTCTTCGTTTGCTGTCTCTACTTTTTGTATTTGAATAGCCCAAATTCCCGACAGAATCCTACATCAGGGGTGTTCAAATTTTGTCCTCCGAGGGCCACGTAATGAAAAATAGAAGGATGCAAGGGCGAATTTTATTTTATTTTTTTTATTTTATTTTTTTACAAGTAAATGCATTTTACATCAGTAAATAAATAAGAAGTAGTGAATAACGAGATAAATAAATACATAAATAAGTAGACTAAACATCAAAAGTATATTGATCAGGTTTAAATGTAATTGCAAATGTTTTTTTTTGCCTACCAGTAGGTAGGTAAGCAAATATGAGGATAACAAAAAGCTCAAATCATAAAAATACAAACAATTTTTTTTACTTTTACTCCGTTAAACAATTACTTAGTTGCCCTAACTATATGCTGAACTCTAATGCCAGGGATTAGCATTGGCCTATTTTTACTTTTGCTCTTGTTCACCATTTGCTCTGCGCTGTAACATCACAATCTTCAATAATCATGTTGAATTCACATGAAAACAGCTTCAGCAGGAACTGACTTGTTTTTTTTTAATAACCAGTTCTGTTTTGGCCGATTAGTCACGCAGTACGATGGATCTGTTTGCCTTTCCATACTCTCTGCTGGCGTTGTATTGAGACGGTTATTTACTGGAAACACAGTGGGATCGAACCAATGTTCTTCTAAGCTGTGAATGTGTCTCAGAGCACAGCAAATGCATAAAAAAAAAAAAAAATCCAACCTTTTGCATTTTGTATTTTCATATTCTGCTCATATAAAGAAATGGACGTTTACCTGGTACGTGGTTGACGTCGAGGGAAAGAAAAATGTGACAAAATAAGATGAAATGCAAGACTGTCGTGCGCTGTGTTTTGTTGATTTGGTTTTCCTTGTCTTCCTTGTTGTCACCGTCTGTCTTCTTAAGTTTTATCATGTCCACCTGCGCGTGTCCTTGCGCGGTCGTTTGTGTCTTCCAATCTCTGATTACCAATCAGCTCCCTCGGCCACGTGCGTCTTGTCGTCAGTTTGTTTGCATTAGTTTTCTTTCTGCCCTTGTCGGTTCATTGTCCTTGTCACGTCTTGTTGCGGTTTCTCTCCCAGTTTTTGTTTATACTATCAATCTTGTTTTTTAGACTTTGTTGGTTTCTGTGTTGTTTTTTTTAAATAACCCCAGTACCTTGTTTCCATTTTTAGTTGTCATTAAATTACTTTTTTTGAATCTTCACTTGCCTCACCGCCTTGCTTCCCTGCTTGTGGGTACGCCTCCATGTCAAAACCTGACATGAACACACACACACAAGCAAAACAAAAATCTAAAGTAATTTGTGCTGATTTTTTTTTTCTTTCTTTTTTTTTTTTTGCCCGTGTGCAAAGCGCGCATGCTCAGTGCAAACAAAACCCCTACACCACCGAGCGAATGCTCCCTGCGCACACTCTGCCAATAATGAGCGCGCCACTGCCCCCTAATGTAGTGGAGGTGCAATTGCACTTTATTCTAGGACAGTAAAAAAAAATAAAAAAATAAAAAATAAAAAATAAAAAAGCATGTTCCCCGAGGTCAAACGTGCCCCCCTGTACTGCTGTAACACAACATGACAGCCAATGACATCATCACTTAACATATGCAGGAATCCCATACACTACAAAATAATAAAAGATGAGACCTCAACTGACACATCAGTTTGACTTCATAATGCTCGATTATGAAGTCACTTTTTTTTTTTTTCCTGTCATGATTGAGCCCAATAAAGAAGAGTCCTTAACTCATTCACTGCCATTGACGGAAAAAGACGTCAAATGATGCATTTTTTTTTTTGCTGGTCTGGCAATGAATGTGTTAATGTTAACAGCTAATGGCGCCAAAGAAATATCGCAATATCCGCATGCGGTCGATTCCGAGTGACCTTGGCCATGACTAAAACTTGCGATGCACAAGAGGGGAGATGACAGCAAATGTAAATCACGCTCTGCTTTAGCTGATTAGAGTGCCATATGCCGTTGAACGGGACAAAATATAGCAGGCGCTGAGTGCAAAACACGCCACAAATAATGCGTCTTCCCACCACGAACGGACTTCGAGCAAGGACGACAGGTTTACGTGCGGTCTTTAAATGACACGCGTCCTTCGTAAAGAGAGCGAGCGTCTTGCAAGTGACTCAAAAACTGAACCGAATTGACAAATTCTGGTGGAAACGACCAAATGAAAAGTATTCGGATGCTATCTTTAGCTTGGAATGATGTGCATGAAAATCCTTGGGCAATTACAGTGATGAGACAAGCTATGAAATGTCTTTCAGTGCAGTGTTGTGTGCATGGACATGGGCGGTAACAGTATTTAGTAAATACACGTTCATCTATTTATCGTTAGTCAAAGAGATGCTGTATTCCGCTCTGCATTAACAAAAAAAAAACAAAAAAATGCGATAAGCCTGATTGGTAGCAGGCCAAGCATGACTCCTGCAAAAATAAAGATAAAATACAGCTCACAAAGGTTTTTGTATAATAAGTGCGTCTTACAGAGATTATGCTTCTGTCAGGGGCAGTTTGCACTTTTTCATGACACACATGAATACCGTGGAGAACAATTCAGGTTATTTAATGTTATGTAATTTAATGTACAGGACTGTCTCAGAAAATTTGAATATTGTGGTAAAGTCCATTATTTTTCTGTAATGCAATTAAATAAGCAAAAAAATGCCATACATTCTGGAATCATTACAAATCAACTGAAATAGTGCAAGCCTTTTATTGTTTTAATATTGCTGATTATGGCATTTTTTTTACTTGGTCTGAGGAAATATTCTAATATTTTGAGATGAGATATTTGGCTGAAAATGCCATAATCAGCAATATTAAAACAATAAAAGGCTTGTAATATTTCAGTTGGTTAGTAATGAATCCACAATGTATGGCATTTTGCTTATTTAATTGAATTATAGAAAATAATGGACTTTACCACAATATTCGAATTTTCTGAGATAGTCCTGTATGTTGTTTGCTTACTGCATACAAGGCAATGCACAGGGCCGCAACTTGAGCTTCACTTGAACAACCTAAGAAAAAAAAAAACAACAAAAACTCAGCTCTCTTTTCACTGTCACTGTTGAAGTCAAGCAAAACTAAAACAAGGAAAGAAGTGCAAATGAAAGGCGTGACAAGAAGCATTTCTATTTATGGTCTCTTTGTTAGTCTAGACCCCAAGTATTGCTAATTTTATCGCACCGAAAATACACATAAAAGGAGCATGCTGCAACAAGAGACATTTTCAAGGAAGAAGTGAAACCGTAACATGTGAGAACTTTGTTGTGAAGGTTAAAAAGTTGGGGCCAAAGTCACTTGATGTGTGTTGTTTTGTTGTTGTTGACTTCATTCCTCAAAAATAAGTATTGTTTTTGTAGAGGCTGAGTTTTTATTTATTTTTTTTAATAATGTCAAATGCAGTTTTATGCAATGCCGTAGGCTTTTATTAAAATGAAAAGAGACAAATTGCATTTCCAAGGAAGAATGCAGCTCAATGTCATTTTCTTGGAAAGCTCCTCCCTCCTTCCTAGAATTTCACAGAGGACAGAACCGATCTGCAAGTGAAATAACATAAAGCTATTAGATTTATAAAGAAGAAGACTGTTGTATAATGCTTATATGTCACACTTGTCCTCGGAGCAGCATCATCAGGGATGAAGGACACATGACTCCATCCAGAGGCTTCCACTGGTACTACAAGTTGGTGGAAACGAGTTTGAGTGGAGTTTATTCCCACGCCTCGATCATCCGCAAGGAGACTTCCTGAATCTCGGTGGTGGTCACCAGATGGTGCTGCAAAGGCAGATTTTGATCAACGCGTGCCTCGTCCAGTCAGTCGAATGAAGGAGCGAGGGCGCGAGCAAGCAGATATTCATCATAACTCTTGCTGTCTGGAATCGAGGCAGGTAGCTGATGTTGGCTGTAAATCTAGCTCGAGAGGAGGGAGGCACTTATGCCGTAGAGAAGAGTGATGCTTTGTACTTTAGAAATTAGAAATGACCAATGCAGGCAACAGACCTTACTTTATGGAATTATCTTTATATGTGAGGGTGTTCTTGCTAGTCTCAAATTCATTGTCATTTTAACATAACTATTTTGGTTGGAAAAGGAATGTAATATAATTCTAATATAAAATATGTTTATTTACCTAAAAAAAAAAAAAAAAATACAGTGATGCTTACACACATTTGCCGACTGCACTTACATTAAATAAGTCAATTTTAAGTGAAGTTTGCTAAGCAGGTTTGAAAATACTTTCTCACGAGTGGCTGTGACTTCCATCTGATGCTCCCCATGCGACGCGTGCTCACACCTCGATTGGCTCTGAATATATCTTCACAATGCTGTTTTCCCTCAAGTTAATGTTTAAGATCCAAATAGAGATAAAATGCCGTCAGAAATGGTCATTTTATTTATTTAAAAAAAATAAACTTTTCAAAGCTATCTATCTGTCTGTCTGTCACATACTGACAAACGTCGTTCTGATGGCGTTTCGCGATTTGCATAAACTGTTTTGCAAATTTTATTTCAGATTACGAAATGTATCAAAGTGACTGAGAAAAAACTAATCATCAGTATCTCAGGTGAATGTGGTGTCATTTATTTTCATTTTTTTAAATTTTATTTAATTTTTTTTATGTATTTTGATATTTGTCATGATTATGAACTGCTCCATATTTTTAAGTGGCACAGCTTCCACTGCGTGTCACTATGATGCGGTTAAGTTTGACCCCCCCCCCCAAAAATAATAAAATAAAATAAATATAAATAAATAAAATGTACACATTAGAACATACAAACCTGACAAAACTGAGCACTGTTAGATTTTATGTACCTTATTTTGTGGTCTGTTTAAAATTATCATGAGTGGAAAGCTGCAAAGTAAATTACCAAACAATTTCAACTTAGAAGGAAATTGTTGCAAAAAAAAAAAAAAAAAAAAAAAGAATTTTGCACTTACATGTCCCATTTTTTCCCCACACAATCTTTTTCCTTTACTTTTTTTTTTAATAGCTCTTTGTTCTCCGCACACGTCTATTTTTACTCCAGCATTCGCGGGAGGAGTCTGAGAAATGACGAGGCTTGGGAGACTTGCTCATCTCCATGGCAACTATATTGCAAGCCTTTATCGTCAAGCTCCATTCTTTTTTTTTTTAATGCTTCCCATATATATATATACACCTTTCATGTCTATTGATCTGATCACATTTGTGAAGGTCTAATTTGACTTTGTCTGTTGCCTCGCCAACCTTCCTTAAACACGCTTACTCCAGGATGCCGCTCATCATGATGCGTCCCACCCCGCAGTCCCCCAATGAGTGGACTCAGCTGTCTGTTTCTCTCTCAACCAATGGCTGTGCTGTTGTAGAGATATTATGTCCACGACTGCAAGCCTCACTCGTGCCATGCAATGCACTGCCGCTGATGAGGCTCACTTCCATGAGCAGAGCGTCGGCTTTGTTTAGTTCGGGCGGGGGGCGGGTCCCCATTCCCCCCCCATCTTGTACCGGATCCTGCTGAGAAACGTAGCTTTACAATCACTGCAGCATGGCACCCTCTTTTGACACCCACGCTGTACTGCTCACAGGCTATGTATGTGATTGGAATATTTGATAGAATTTAACTCTTTCATGAGCTTGAAAACAGTGCAAACAAAGAAATCCTCACAGATCCCCCAGCCATTAGTGATGCAACGATATCCAAACATCACGATACGATAATTATCACGATATTTAAAAAAGATCACAATATTGTAAAAAAAGAGCTCATACTAAAAAAAAAAAAAAATAAATAAATAAAAAAAGCACAATATTGTGCTTTTGTACATGACAGCAATGCATATAAACCACCTATGATCACTAATAACAATATTGAGACACTTACTTGCTAATGCTAGCACATGTTGATTGCTTCACAAGCAAATGAGGTTCCCCTTTATCTGACAATTAGCATAATTTTAAACATAGAAGGCCAAAACATCCCTAATGAAAATTAAATTGCACTCATAAATTAGCCACTAGAGGGTGCTAGAACTGCACAAATGGAAATCAACCTGACTTTTTTTTTTTTTTTTTTTTACAGATGTGTTCCTTTTAAATATTGTGAACATGACGACGACGATATTGTGGCAGTTTTAATATCACAATACTGTCCATATCGTGACATCCCTAACAGCCATTTGTCAGCTCATCATTAAAATATTTTCAAGCTGTCGACTTGGGGAAAGAGGACATGCGTTCCATTCTTGTGGTCACGTGGACATGTGATGCTACAAACTCACAATGGAGGCTTCTGAAAAGCTTTAGCAGCAAGAACAACCCCAGACAGGGACGTAAAGAGAGTCATGCTTGGGCGTGGGTGTTTCTGTACACCAATAAAACATGAGCGAGACAGAAATATATCAGGAATCCCTTAAAAAGAAGAATAAATATGCTGGCCTCATAATAACAATGCCAGGGGAGATAATTAAGTTAATTCCGTGTTGCCTTTCCTGCCAGTTCACAAGCGTGGTCAGATGCCAGCAGCCCCAAGGAAAGTAAGCGCTCACCCGCGGTCCTCCAGATTGGCCGGAAAATATGCCTTTCGCTGTTCGCGGTGACCCCTCGCCTCCGTCGCCTACCGGGAGGGGAGCAGGTGGGCTCAGCGGGGGCCAGGTGGCGGCGCCGCCTGTCACGCTTGCTTCCACGCGTCTCCCACGCACGCCAAGCACAAATAGAAACGCAGGCGAGTGACGATACTTCAAGCAGCGCACCAGCAGCACGTGCCATGATTGCACTGGCGAGACCAGGGATGGGCAACTGGTGGCTTGTGGGCTCTCTGTGGCCCTGAAATAAAGGGAAAAAAAAAAAGAAGTTATTTTGTGTTGACTTTTTTTTTTATGTTGATTGGTGCAGATATCACAAATTTGACTTCTTTCTGTCCCATTTCATTTCTTTTTTTTCTTTGAAAAATGAAATAATTTTCTGTTTTTGAAAATTTAACTGAACTCCACGTGTTCATTCTTAGTTTTGTTGCCTTCAGTGAGAATCTACAATATAAATAGTCATGAGAATAAAGAAAATATACTGTATAAAGAATTTATACTTCTTCCTACTCTTTTTTTTTTTTTTTTTTTTTTTAAAACACGTTTGAAAAGGAGTAGGAAGAAGTATAAACTTATCAAGAGGGTAGGACTTGATAAGTTTATACTTCTTTTTACTCCTTTACAAACATGTGTAAATGTGTAGCTAATGACTGGGTGAACTATTGCAAAATTGTTATTTTTGTTGCTCTAATGTTGTGTTTGTTGCTTTATCAGTCCTGTATTTTTTTTCCCTATATGTGTTCTTATAATTACTTTGTTTTTATACATGTTTGAAAAAAAAAAATAAAAATGCAAAAATGCCAAATTGTTGGCCTGTACTGTATATGTTTGCACAGATCTTGTAAAATAGCATTTTTGTTGTACTGTACATCCCCAGATAGCAACTTGGATAATCACATTACATATTGAATGGCATCCAGGGACGTGCAATACCAAACCGTTAACAAAAGTGAGGAAAAAAAAAAATGGTGATCGTGTTTGTTTGTTCATGGAGGATGACATACAGTAATATAGAATATGGATGGGCAATGCCATATTGTAGCAGATGGTGACAAGCCCGTTGACAGCCCGGAGAATGAAAAAATGATAATAAATTGCTGCATCTGAACCTTTATCAGGATCCTCAACAAAATTGAATGGGCTTTTTTTTTCTTTTTCGTTGGCCTCTGCACCGCTACTGCAAAGTGTCATCGGGGCTTGTGCTAAAAAATAGTGTCAAAGAAGTTCAATGGGCAGTCCCGTTTTCTTTCTGAAGCTGAAGTGACTTAAAAACCTGGATGACCTCTCTATCAGATGCTCAACATTCATGGTTTCTGAATTTGTGGTTTTGTTTTGGCAGTTGCATTGGTTTTTTTGGGGGTTTTTTCTAGAGATAGCTCAGAATTGTTCATTCGGCAGTTTTACCGATTCACCATCTGATCATAATTGCTCTTTTTTTTTTCCTTTTTTTTTTTTTTTGTGTATGCGCATGCATGTATGCGTCCGTGCAAATACATGGAAATTTGTACTCATGATTTCACCTAAAACCTAATAGAAATCCAATTACCATTGACCTTAACCAGATACTTCAGTCTCGCCAGAGTCGTCAGGAGACCAGAGGAAAGGTCAAAGAAAAGAATGATAAATCAAAGTGAAATCCAACACCGACTAAACACCTACCATCCATATGGTTACAAAACTGGAGTCTTACGCCAACCCCAGAAAACTCTAAATTCCAACAAATTAATGAGATCTCAAGAGACCAGAGGAAAAACTAAAGAGAGGAAAGAGGGAAGGGATAGATGAAGCAGAGTGAGATCCAAAGACACCAGCACATCCAATCCATCAAAGTGAAATCCAGCACCAACCTGCCATCCTCCTACATTGGTTTTCAATGTTTTATTATTACATGACACATCATCCTCATCCCCTCCTGCAAATTATCTCCTTTTGCTTCTCACTTCAACGCATGTGTTAGCCTTGACAGTGAGAGAGGCATTCCACGACAGTATCTGAGGTCATCACCCAACATGCTCTCACCCTCATGACAATACAACACAATCAATACCAGCAATGAGATGCAGTGTGACAAGTAGTCCCTTAATACCCGTAGCCAGTAGGAAGTAGATTTATAAACCACGTCTGTCTTTTACATTCTGATTATTTTGTAGAATACTGTAAATGCAGGAGATCATGTCAGCATTTTGCCCATGCGCCCTGGTGATGGCGGGTCTACTCTTCGTATGAGATTTTACCCACCAAGGAGACTGTCGAATCAAAAAAAAAAAAAAAAAAAAAAAAAAAAGAAGCCGGACAGGAAGGCAGACAGGAGAATGAGAGAAGTGTGTGTGCGTGTACTTGGACTCCCCCAGGATTGTTCACATCTGCACAAATCAGCGCAGTTATGTTAGCACCGTTTTTTTCCTCGTCCTGTCAGATGAGATCAGAAGGCACAAATGGGCCACAGTTTGTTTGGTCGTCACAGGATCTTTGCACGCAGAGCTTGCCCATGGGACAGGTGATACTTCACACAATTCAAAATTGCGAAACGATAAGGTAAGTAGATTGCACAGACATTTTTTCTATTAGTGTAATACTCATCTTAGTGCTGTTGGAACGAGGAAAAAAAAAGGTTATTGTTTATTACACATTTATAACACCTTTATTAAACATTTGTCAAGTCTTAACTAACCATGACAACCATTTTCTCTAGGGTTGAATGATCATGGAAAATAATCCAAATGTGTTTTTTGTTTTTTCCCCAAAAAATGCAATTGCGATATCATGTGCGATTATTTTTTTCAAGGTCCTTTTAAATTTTTTATTTTTATTTTTTTTTAACACACGATATCAGACCTTAAGATAAAGGCAAATTAAGCATGCAATTAAAATGCACTTTTTAAATACAGGATGTGCATACTAACTTTCTCTCAGTCTACACATCTGTGTTTATGTTAATCTTTGGTGGTGATTTCATCCTAAACCCCCAGCCTGTATTTTGCCATTTTGTGTTTGTTTTGTAAACAGCGGGATGTTTCTGTTTTGGGTTTCTGTTTTGGGGGGGGGGGGGGGGGGGGGGGGGGGATGGGGAGCTTAAGTGTGTGAATGAGTGAGTGAAGAAAAAAAAAAATCTGTGCGGGCTTTCAAATTGCCGCGGGAGTGAAGTCGCGCAGCTGACAAGTTCACCTGGCCCCGTTTGCGACACTGTCTTTTCACAGAAACGTCCCACTGTTTACAAAACAAACACAAAATGACAATACAGGCTGGGGGGGTGGGGGTTTAGGACGAAATCACCACCAAATATTAACATAAACACAGATGTGTAGACTGAGAGAAAGTTATTTAAAAAGTGCATTTTCCTAAGTGAATCCGGCAGACTGCGCCTTTAATATTGAAATTAATAATAAAAAAAGACCCCAAAAATGTTTCGCTCGCATATGTGAGTCTTCAGCATGTCCACTACAAAAAGTCACCGCTCGCCACTGCTGTGCACATTCAGGTTGACAAATGAGTTTACATTTGGTTTGACACCAGTCGAGATGGCCTGGGCTTGCTTGCAGAAACAAATTTTTATTTATTTATTTATTTATTTATTTTTCTGGTGCAGTGCCTTCTAGGAAAATACGGCGGTCCCAATATTGACCCTGTGGGGCCTACATACTAGCATGGAGCCTCGTGCCTGCCTTCAGTCTACTGTACAAAGTGAATCATCTGTATCGGCCTCCATATATAGCAAGTAAAGCATAAATAAGCCACGGGGAAGATTCTGTTGCTAAATTAGCGGCCACTGAAGGTCACATTACGGAAGAATGCATAATCAGGCTTGTGCTTAATTCAACACTGACCATCTCAGAGAAACAAGTCGTTTGTTTTCTCTTTGGAATATTGACTGCCTGCTGAGTGAGGCGGTGTCGTATGACTTATGTCAAACAAGTGCTTCCTAATCAAACAATCGGAATAACGGGTTTTATTTTCAAATTTGACAACATACAGAATGAAAGTAACGAATTCATTGTTTGTAAAAGGGCAGCACAGCTGCTTTGAGACGGCACAGGTCCCTTGGCTGAAGCCAATTACACGTACACACTTGCATACACACCCCCACATACAGTACACACAATCCCCTTATGTGCGCTCTGCAGCTGTTCCTGTTCGCTATAATAGTTGACTGCGACGACCAGATTAAAGTTTACACCATTGCAGAAAAAAATGCCCAAAAATTTTCATCATAATTTTTCTTCAGACGAAAATGAAACGAAAACTAAAATAGAAGCCATTCATTGAGACTATAACGATAACTAAAATTGATAATTTCGTGAGCAACTAAAACGGAAATGAAACCAGCACAGTGACGAAAATTCACACAATCCAAACAGAAGGAATGAAACGAAACTGTTCAATGTACTTTAACGTTGCAACATGTTTCATTGAAAAAAAAAAAAAAAAAAAAAATTCTGTATAAAAATCCTCTAAACTGTCTTTTTCGTCGACTAAAATTGGATTAAAACTAAAATACAATCAGATGACCAAATTATGACTAAAATTGTATTTATTAAAACTGCGTCAAGGAATGTGCTGTATAGTTGTAACATAAAAAACATTACAATCACAATATGTATGAAAATATTTGCATCCAAGCAAGAATGATTTCATACTGAACAAATGTTATGTGAGTCTATAAAGCATAAAACTATTATAACAGTCTTTAAGATACCTTGCCTGGTGTAAAGCCAAAATCTTATAACCCAATGAAAAGAAATAGGAAGAATAAAGTTGTGCCCAAACTGCAAACAAAAAGTGTCGCCAATAATTAGGCCATGTAGAGTTAAGTGTCAACCCTCCTTAATTCTCTTCTCACCAGGACAACATCTGATTCATTATCTACACAGACGACAGCAAAAAAAAAATCCATAGAAGGGTTAACAGCCGAATTGAAAGTGGCAATATGCCACTATAATTGTGCATATGTTAGCGTCACGCATGAGATCTGCCTGCATAATTAGCTTCTTGACAACTGGGCAGATAATGCTGGCTTGTTGTTTCTCCTTTCATCTGAATTGTGTCACAATAAAAGCGCCGATAGATCTGCCGGCTTGGATTGTGCATTTACAGTACGAGCCAGATGATGTACTGGCCCGTTTGCACAGCGATGTCATCTGTTTGCACAACACATGCAAACACTGAAAGAAATAGACCTTATCCCTCTCTAACACTGAACAGATAAGCATTTGAATATGAAAACTGACCAATCCTCTTTTTTTTTTTAATATGGTGTCGGCCCAAGCACATTTTTTAGGCCCCAAACATTAATATATTGCCTATATTTGATATTTTCATTATTTTTCACATACAATAATAGTACCTTTAAAAACACATTTTGCAACTTGCTGTCGACTGAAAATGACATCACAAGGGCTCAGGTAACCAATCACAGCTCAGCTTGTGAATGTCAGGTGACCTAGAAAACGGGTGAGCTGTGATTGGTCATCTGACCCCTTGTGATGTCATTTTTAGTCGACAGCAAGTTGCAAAATGCGTTTTTAAAGGTACTAATTGTACGCGAAAAATAATGAAAGTATCAAATTAATTCTAGACAAAATATTAACTTTTTATATTGCTATAATGGGCTAAATAAGTGAAGTAACCCTTGAACAAAAAACAATGAAATAACCAATACTAAAATTCTAAAAGCATTTTCACTAATGGTTTGGTACGGTGTTAGTGTGGTTAGCACGTGTGCCTCCCACTTCTGAGGACTTGGGTTCGAGTCCAGGCACTGGCCTTCCTGGGATGAGTTTGCATGTTCTCCCCGTGTCCGTGTGGGTCTTCTCCGGGTACTCCGGTCTCCTCCCACATTCCAAAGACATGCATGGCAGGTTAATTGGGTGCTCCGAATTGTCCTTAGGTGTGCTTGTGAGTGTGGATGGATGATCTTCTGTGTGTGCCCTGCGATTGGCTGGCAACCAGTACAGGGTGTACCCCGCCTACTGCCCAAAGCCGGCTGAAATAGGCGCCAGCACCCCCCCGCGACCCTTGTGAGGAATAATCTAACATGAGGAAAGAAGAATGGTTTACAACAACCCTTTTTGGCTTTTTATTAGAACATAGACATTTGAAAATTCAATAATTTCCATGTGATGGTGGACTTATTTCAAATGCTGTCTTGGTTCGTTTGTGACTAGATTGGCCAGGTTTCAACACTGCTACTACCCCCTCCCATTTTCACTTCCTTGTGGGAAAGTGTTTGAGCAAGAGAGAAGCTTCCAGATAATTAATTTGGAGGGCACTGGTCCGCTGAACAAGGCCCACCCGTCCCATAATATATGTGCAGTGACAGCATGCTTAACAGGCATTGACTGTCTGCACTTATGGCTCTTGTGGAAGGATCTATGTGAAAGTTTTATGCCGCAATTCCAAAGGTTCAGACAAAATTGCTATTGGAACGCAAATGGGAACTCTGCTGAAAGATCAGTCCTGATTTGTTGCTTCTTTTGCAGGAGGGATTTCGCCAATGCATTGTAGGATGTTAGTAGTCGTTACCAATACTTGTGATTGAAGATGAACTCTTTGACCGCCAAAAACGTTTAATAACGATCAGTAAAGTCACGACGTATATTGCCATAAACGTTAAATAACGTCAACAATTTTTTAAAACATTTTTTTCAGTGAAACGTCTAAGTGCGGCGCTGCCTGGTCAATGGGTTGTGGAATCTAAAACACTCTAAACTATGGCCAGCAGATGGAAGCATTGTATCTCTTTTCGTCAATGATCAAAGCCTCTTTCATATCAAAGTTTTTCTTTGATAACTTCCGACAGTAAGAGAGTTAATGAGTAGTAAGATACAGTGGATATGGGTCAACTTGGATTATAAGAAATTTAATACAAACAATTAAAAAAAGGTACACGTTTTTGAAAAGACACTAATTATTTTTCATGTGATACTTAAAAACTTATCTGGTCCAATTTTGCCAAAACCAATCCCCTATAGTAGACAGCTTGTAAACAAATTCTGCTGTTTATTTTATTTATTTTTTCTAAGAGAGTTTAGAATTGTTAATTTGGTAGTCTTACCGATCCAACATCTTATCATTGTTCTCTCTTTTTTTTTTTTTTTAATTATATTTGATGTGTTTTTGTGCGTGTGTGTGCGCGCGTTTGTGCGTGCGTGTGCACATGCGTGTAAATACATGTAAATTTATATTCATTAATTCACCTAAAAAGTAATAAAAATCCCATTACCCTTCACCTTAACCGGATACTTCAAAATCTCGCCCAGAGTCATGAAGTTCAGAAGGTAAGGAGACCAGAGGAAAGGTCAAAGAAAAGAAAGATGAATCAAAGTAAAATCCAGTACCAACTAAACACACAGTTACAAAATCAGAGTCTTACGCCAACTCCAGAAACCTCTAAATTCCAACAAATTAAGGAGATCTCAAGAGACCAGAGGAAAAACTAAAGAGAGGAAGGAGAGAAGGTTAGATAAAGCAGGGTGAGAGCCGTAGACGCAAATTCTGATGTTTATTGACTGTAGCCCAAATGTATTGGTTAGCACTTACAGTTTTTGTCAGGTTCGGTGTGGTGGTGGACCCAGGTGCAGGAAGCCAACGAAGCAGGGAGGTAGAGGTGCTCAAAAAAAAAAAAAAAAAAAAGTCATTTAATTAAACCAAAACTAACTCCAAAACATAACCAAAACATGAGGGGAAACATGGCAAACAAAGTGGCAGAAAGGCAACAACAGCAACAATGAACCAACCAGAACTGAACGGAAAACAGGTGACTAAATACACACAGACTAATTGACAATGACTAGACACAGCTGGGCAAGACACAAGTGGCAAGGTAAGCTGATTGGTCGATAGACCGGGAAGGGAAGACACACGCAGGCGGACAAGTTTAACAATAACGAGACTAGGGGGAAACAAACCAGAAAGCAGAAACAAACATGACAAACTCAAAAACCCAGAAAAAGTAGCAAAAACCAAACCCCAAACCATAACAGTTTTGGTCAGCCTGTAAGATGAAAGGTGTGACAGCAGGTGTGTATCAAAAGATTCAATGAATATGGTGAACATGCATGTGACCTTGGCTGTTAAGGCAAAAAAAAAAAAAAAAAAGATTTATACAGTATTTGCTCTTGGCTTTGCAGTTGGACTTTGACCTAATGTTATTTTTAGTAGAGGTTATTGTATATCACAGTGCAAATTTCAACCTCTGGATTAAGCAGCAACAACAAATATAGATTTTACAGATTTGATAATTCAGAGCAAAAGCCTGTGGGCGGGGTTCTTGGGGGAAAACAGAGGGAACATTTTCAAAATTAATTCCAAAAAATAAATAGATAAATAAAAATGGATCTGGCCCAGACATTTTAGATGATGTTGTATTGGTATACTATATTTATATTGTTACAATTTAAATATGAAATACATACCGTATTTGAGAAGAAAACAATTTGGTGTCAATGTCACGCCACAGCCTTGCCTCGAAAACAAAAAACAAAAAAACCCCGATTTATTCTGCTTGAGATTGATGCTTTTGCTGATTTATTGGCTTGCAATGAAGCCGTCACTCATGATATGCAACATCTCTGTCACGGTGGCCTGCAGATGTGCCCCCCGTGACGGATCTCGATGCATCAGCCGGGAACAAAATGTACAGTAAGTCTGGAATGGAGCAGCTGCGCTCTTTGTTCTACACTGAAGTGCGTGGGTATAATAATTTATCTTTCCAGCTGAGCGTCTGTTAATGCCCAATAGTCTGTCTGCTGCTACCCGCTGGCCTTGTGGGGGTCAAATAGTCAAGCTGGGTTCAATGTAGGAGACTACACAGCCTCCATATGTGCCAAAGCAGGGGTGCAGTCAGTTGCAGGTTTTTATTGAATTTTCTACAGAAAATTAATGGATTAATTATTTATAATTGAAGTGCTAATTATTTGCTTCTCTGTCAGGACATTTGTTTTGATGGATAATTCTGATCCCCAAAGCTATAATTCATTTAAAGGAGAAAGTCAAGTTCCTTTCGCACGTTGTTCACACTCACGGGGCCTGCTTGCACAGTTCTGCGAAAATACCAACGCAAGGTCTAACCCGCCTCAGCTCAGATTTAGATAACATGTCATGCTTGACTTGTGCTCAAGGCACAAAAATACAACCTAGGGGACATTTCATTTACGTTGGCATTCTGTTACACTCTGTTGCCATTTTTTTTAGGTAAAATATTTGATTGTTTTGTGTATTAGTGTATAATTTAGTTCATTTTAACTCATTTGCTCCCAATAACGTGTAAATATGTTTTTGTTTAATGTTCTAAGCGTCCCAATGACGTATTTATACGTTTTTGTTTTTGTTTTTGTTTTTATGCTGGAGCATACAGAAGGCTTTGATGCAGCCTCTCAACTGCAAAGAACGGTTGCAGAAATGGTAGTTATTACACAAACGGCCAGCAGGTGGCAGCAGAGCAACGGAGATCAACCAGGGCCATGTAGAAAAAAAAGCTCAATTGGAATTTTAAATCGATTTGTGAAAACTGATGGAACTTAGCTCTCTTCTAATGCTAATTGCTGCAAAACGGAAACAGATAGAAACATACTTTTTTTTTTCCTGATGAAAGAAGAGACTTTAATCTTTCTTTTGATCGATTCCATGCCTTTATAATGAAAATGGCGGCGAGTGAATGTTAATATGTGAACTAAAATAAGCCATTGGCTGTAAAATTATTATTTTTTTTACTTTGACCCACTGACGTATTATTTTTATTTCTTGTGATTTCCGCCCCCAAATCTGAGTCAGGCTTGTGTATGGTTCAAATGTACTTGACTTTCCGTTACCCAATTGAAGCAGACATACTTCTACTGAAATCACTTTCCAGAAGCCCCTCCACATGTTAGACGTGTGCCTGGCCGTAAAAAAATGAATCATGTCCATGCATGGCTCATTTAGCAAACCTGATAAGATCACTTGACATACCTGGCTGACACTGTCACAGAGCCTCCCACTGATTTTCTTAATGACTTACTCCTCTGTGCTGCTGTGATTAGCTATGATAGTTGCCTAATCTTGTAACTTCTGGCAGCTGTAAGATATCTTGTCAATTAAATAACCCACTGCGGAGGATTGGGTCCCACAAGGACTTACTAGTAAATTATTATCCATTTATGGTCTGCTTACAGCTGTATAATTACACTTGACCGCAGTTCCTCCTCCTGTGTGATGCGGGGGATTGCTGAAGTCCACCTCTTTTAATTAGCCTTGATGAGTCAGGCTCGGAAAAGTAACCAAAAATGTAGATGAATGCGTGGGTTTAAATTAGGAATTGGGTAATGATGCATATTAGACAAACAGCAAACCAACAGATACTGAAGACAGTATAGTTTGATTCGGAGTCTCTCTTATTCTACACTCTAAAAACAGTTGGTTAAAAAAATAACCAAATTTAGGTCAGGAATGGACCAAATGACTACTCGGGTGAAAAACCCGCACAATTTTTATTTTTATTTTTATTTTTTCTCAATTAAATCAAATTCGTTTTTTTTATTTGTGTGTGACCCAACTGGTTTTAGAGCGTAGGTACACAAGTAAATGAAATAAAATAATAATAATAATAATGATAATAATAATAATAATAATAATAATAATAATAATAATAATAATAATAATAATAATAATAATAATAATGCAATCGGGTTGTTTTGTGCGTTATAGATTTTGACCTAACTTTTTGGGTCGAAATCGGCCCTTCTTTGACCTAATTAATAAATAAAAATGTAAATAAATAAATAAATAAATAAATAAATAAATATAAACAGTACTGAACCTTTTCTTTCATAACACTGGGATACACAATTTTGGTTGAGTTAGGTCTTATACCTATTTTTTTTTTTTTTTTTTTTTTTTTTTTTACTAATTTTGGGGAGCGAAAGTTTTTAGTTTTTCGCCATCGTGTAAAGTTTTTTTTTTTTTTAGCTAATCACTGTTTTCCTGGGGGAAAAAATAACAATAAAATAAATAAATAATAAATGGTTTGGAAAATGGATGGATGAATAAATAAATAAATAAATAAATAAATAAATAAATAAATAGATTAATAAATAAATAAATAAAAGAGATTGGCATGCTAGAAAAAACAATTTTAGTTTTAATCAGCATAAAAATCTAACCAAACATATATTTTTTTAATTGTTCCCCAGTGTAATAGACGAGCACAGAAAAAAAAAAAAATCACAATAAAAGACCATCTATTTTCATTTCAATGAGTTTACAATGCTATTAATTCTTTTAATGTAGTGGTTCATACTACAGTGAGCACACCATGCTCCAAGATGGCTCCACCTGCGGTTCCTTGCATCACCAAGCCGAGTCCTCTACGAGCACTTAAAAGCTTTTCAATGCATCTCAAAATATTTATGAATCGAAACACGGTTATTGTTCCTCGGCAAGTGAGTGCAATTGGCTAAGGGCTGCATAAGCCAACCAATGGATGTGATATTTGCAGACTCAAGCACAAGAGTCCATTTGGGCAAGTATTGACTCGCTATTAGGAGGATACTTAATGGCACCATGAGAAGGTTCTTGGATTAACAGCCACTATCGCACCTATTTTAAAATCAGGATTGTGTAATGATGTGCGGCCATGCATCCGTTTGGTGGATTTGACAGCAGCAACGCAGCCTTCTACTCTTTTTAGCTCGACATGAGGCTCAATGCCTCGGGTCTGTTTCATATTGTAAATTAATTATTCTTTGCTGGAATTGTGTTTGGGAGAATGTCTGCGCGTGTGCGCGTGGGCGTGCATGCCCTCTGTTCATGCCAAGGAAATGACGGAGCAGCCTGCTAGATGGGGAAATAATCATGCAATATTTTTTATGAATTAGTTCCATGCTTTTGCAAATGCATGCCCAACACCAATCACCCGGCTTTGAATTTGAAAGAGATGAGCAGTGGAAGACGGAGGCGGCATCGGCGAGGGTGCAAGGTCTCAATGTTTCCTTAAAACTAATATAGGCAAAAACAATCAAATAAAATAAATGCAGTTATGTTGACTGGAAAAGCTCTTGCTCTCTGAATTTTAAAATACTTTGGGCACCATTGTTTTGTTTCCCCCCTCCTGTGTGTATACAAGCTGCAAGCAGTCACGCGGCTGTTTCCATGGCGATATCTATCTGTGTGAGGAATTCATTAACCCTTTCTCACAGGAGTTCTCTGCAGAAATCCCACATTGAATCCAGATCGGAAAGAAGCAGGGGATGCTACTGTGCTATTTTTAAAACGCACGATATTATTGATGAAATACTACATATTATATTCCTGGATGTAGAGGGGAATTCTCGTTTGTTTTGGCGCCGGGAGTCCTTGTTTCTGTGCCGAGCCATGTTGACAGGCTTTGACATTTTCATTTAAAATTTATTTTAAAATTCTTTCAATTAAGCATGGGCGAGTACCGATACCAGATATCGGTATCAGGCCGATACCGGCCTTTTTTCAAGTACTCGAGTACTCGAGACGCAGATGAGTACAAGCGACCAATGGCAGAGGGGGAAGACGTTAAGTGAGTCCTCCTTGCCTGTAAGTGGCGCTAGCTAGCTTGCAGCAGTTTTTCACCAAAACTTCACCGGTTTGGAAATACTTCAAAATTGTGAATCTTAAACTAAAAGAGCATTTTTGTGTTTTATTTTGAGCGTTAAGACTATTGAAGAGTGACTGTGCTGGTATTTTTTGTCGAAATTAAAGGAAATATATTTGTTTAAAAATATCTTTTAGTGATTTTTTTTATTTGTCAAAATGTACTACTGGTATCGGCATTTGGTATCGGTGAGTACTGAGGGTCTGAGTATCGGTATCGGTATCGATCTGAAAAAAAGTGGTATCGAACATCCCTACTTTCAATGCAAATAACATGACATGTTACGCAAGTTACCCATTTGCTAGTGTCAAAGCAAAATGACCATTCCAAAAATTCTGCTGACAGCCTAGCTAAGCACGAACGTCATCGTTTGCATCATTCGGAATATTATCTCAGTATGGTGAACGGTGACTTAAAATTGCAGAAGTTAGGTTTACATTTTACAGCGATTGTTTTTTTCTTATGTTTTCTTGTGTGCTTTACTTTCATTTTATTGATGATGGTTCTGATAACTGGTTCTGATGATGCAGACCAATCTTTGAGTAGCACTCTGAAAAATACCTTATGAGAGAAAACTTATATTCACATTCTTACTTGATGAAATTTAGAGCTTCTCCCATATATGTTCTCGTTCTGTTAGATCTGACTGCAGCTTTTGATACCGTGGACCACAGTATTCTGTTGGCTCGTTTGCAGCACCAGGTGGGCATTAGTGGTAGTCCTCTTGAGTGGTTTAGATCCTGCTTGGCTGACAGAACATTCTGTGTTAGCCTTGGATGCTCCAAGTCCCGCACTGCCCCACTGTCATATGGTGTTCCACAAGGTTCTATCTTGGGGCCCCTACTGTTTTCACTATACTTACGATCGAGCCTTTGCATTTGCCGGTCCCTCCCTTTGGAACGACCTTCCACCAAATTCTAGGCAATCCCCCTCTTTATCTACTTTTAAAACCCACCTTAAAACCCATCTGTATTCTTTGGCTTTTGCCGCACCATGAGACTTAACATCGTTTTTTGGTGTTTTGTGGTGTGTGCTGTTTTGTGTCATGAATTTGATGTTTTTTTTCTATTTATTTATCTATGTATTTATTTATTTATTTGTTTATTTATTTATTTATTTATTCATTCACTCGCCTACTTGTTGTTAATGTAGTGATATAAAATTTATTTACGTGTACAAAAAAAAATTACATTACATTACAACAATGCTTGTTTTAAAGTGCTTTATAAAAAGTTGAGTTGAGTTGAGTATGTTGGAATCTTTTACAGTTCTGTGGTAATCAACACTTTTCTTCTTCACCATCAATGATACATTTGTGTGTTGACATCACACAAAAAAAAAAAAAAAAAAGTCCTTTCGATGCCGAAGTGACTTCAGACCAACATTTTTCCAGGAATGAAATGGGGTCCAAATCCAAATGGTAGGACATCTAACTTCCTGGTTCCACTGTAACAGCACAGAAATACAAAGTGAGAATCTTATGTTACATGCTATGACACATCTAACCTTTACGCTGGCTGATTATTGTGATCCGGAGTCCCTGAGCACAAGCTTCTCATGCCATCATTATTGATTATGAAAAAACAAAACAAAAAAAAACAAAAACAGCCTGGTTACGCTGATTTCCGTCAAGGGCCAACACTTCTCTCTTCATGGTCAATCAGGACGTCCTCATTAATTTCCAATTACATCGGAACAGTGGTACGAGGCATTATGAGCAATCAGAATCCAGAGTTGAACAATCGAGCATGAAAACTATGTAGTAAATGTTGAAGCGCTGCATCTGTCATTTTTATGATTCTATTTAATGGTCACAGATGGATGTAATTCATGCCACTCTCGGGTTATAAATAATAAATGGAATTTCCATCAGACATCCTGCAGTATATGTAGTAGACATTTTTTGATCAATAGTAGGTAGGATATATATGGCGCATCATTCTGGCTGTTTATGCGATTGCATGATGATGCGATATGATGGAATTCAGCAACTTTTCTGTTGTGAGGTTTGAGAGAAACCCGCGTGAACTTCTCCCAGCTATTCGCGATCTCTGAGTGCGCTTCCTTCGGTAGCATAGCAACAATTGCTGGGAGCCTGCTTGGAGGTAGTGCTTCAAAAGCTTCTGATCTCATCATCATCATCATCATCATCATCATGCCAATGAGTGGCGTGATATACATTGTGCTTGAACCTTCATTTTCTGTAGTCTAACGCGTTACTTTATTCTACAAAGTAGTCTGATTAAAGTTACTGTCCAGAGATTCAATGCGTTACTCCACGTTTTCAGGAAGAAGGCAAAAATATCTCACTGTTGTAACAAGTCACAAACAACTGCGGCTAACTACGAAGATGAGGCGGAAGTCATTGATCACCACACTGAATTCAGCCATGGTCTGGTCGTGAATGGTTTGCACATTCAAAACAAAAGTGATGATACTTTTACAACTAGTTTTATTAACCAACAGGCACACAACGCAACAACAACAAAAAAAGTGTACGTTATGGACCATAAAAGTGGTAAAAAAATAATTTATTTCCATCCTCAACTGGTCCGTGAAGCATTCTGGGATGAGGTCGTCTCCGCCCTCTCGCCAGGGGGAGTGACGTCAGACAAGTCACGTTTTCAGCAAGCACGAGTCCACTCAAGTGGACACACTGGAATAGCGGAACAAACAATAGAGGAATTAAGCGGATTTTCATTTTCAACCTGGACAGATTTTTATTTTTTGTTTTATAAAAAGTATTTATGTTACAAGGAGTCAAGAGAGACTGCCTATTTTGTTTTTCATTAAAAAAAACACTTCATTTTCATGTTAAAAATGCACTTTCAATAAAGTATTTGGAACTCCGTTTCTACCGCATTATTTTTATGTTGAGATGGTGTTATCGGCAGCTGCTGAAAGTAACTAAAAAAGTAACTTTTTATCTAATTTAGTTACTTTTAAAATCAAGTAATCTGTAAAGTAACTAAGTTACTTTTTCAAGGTAACTGTGGCAACACTGCTTGTGACAGCTTCAAGCAAAATTGAGGGGGGGGGGGCGCTCACAAGCTTTTGGAGCTTTTGGCAAGTCACTTCGCTTTATGTTTCAGTGTTCTCCCTTTACTTTTCTGCTGTCACAGTTGAGGTAAATGGTAACGTGCGCACAAGAGTGCATATTGTTGCAACAGGTGATATTTATTTGAAATTAGAACATAAAACGTGATGAGGATGAGTACGCACATGTAGGGTGTGCTATAGAGGTCCTGGGCACGCCTTTTTTTTTTTTTTTTTCCCGAAAAAATGGCAACACGGTAGATCAGATGCTGTCAGCTTTTTGTCCCACTGACACCACAGTGGTGACAGTAGCGGGTCTATTCATTTAAATGAGCCTTTGCGCATAGCCTTCCAATCACCACAACTGCATCAGTGCCGGATGGGGTTGCTTAGCAACTGGACAGCAAAGCGACCCCAGAAGAAAACCTCCTCCATCTGTATAAAACACAAGCTTGTATTGCTACTTGAATGGCGATGTGCGCTTTTTGCTTGTTAGCCACAAAATGTTTTGCTGTTTGCAGCTGTGTCCGTTTGTAATCATGTAAATAAATCATCCAAACTGGTGATTGTTGTGGGCGCCATGCGTAAAGCGGGGTGTGTTGGAGGGGTGTATGGGGGGGGGGGATTTCAGACGGTTATGAGGCAAAAGTGGGTGTAATGTGGTTGAACAGACACACACGTACCATGCACGCTATGTGTTTCAGGGAGAACATGCAGTTGACTGTCAGAGCAGACTGTCGCTAAGGAATTCACCTTAGTTGCCACCCCCTTCCTCCCTCCTCCCTCCCCTTCCAGCCGGATATTTATTTTCATTTCATAACTTTTAAAATAGGTGAAGAAAAAAAAAAATGTTGACGATCCATATGTCTCTGGGTGCTTGGATCTCTGGCACTTTTGCAGTGGTTCAAGGAGGAGACGAGTGCACGAGTGAACCGGTGTCCAAACGCCATTTCAGGCTGGACCTGCACGGGAGGAAGACAAGTGGACTTTTCGAATAGCTTCGCATCTCTGAGGGGGATCTCTCAATACGCGGGTTATCATATTGGGGCATTTCTTTTTTCTTTTTTTTTTTCATGAGAGCAGCCCTCTGACGTCTGCATCAAATATTACCACTTGTTTTGTTTTTTTTTCCCCCCTCTCCAATGTGCATTTTCCCCTCAGTGACTTTGCGCTGATCTCCATCATCATCTGCAGCAGCGACAAGAGGGGGAAAGCAGGGGATGAAGATTTCATTTTTCTTTTTCTTTTTTTTTTTTTAAGTCCACCGCTCCCAGCTGAAAGAAATCAAGGTTTAACGACAGCGCGCCTGATTCCCGTACGGCTGCAGCTTGCTGTTGCAACCATGCCTCTTGTGCACACTTGGACCGGGAAATTTCATCCACCAATTTGAGACTACTTTTTTTTGTTTGTTTGTTTGTTTGATTGTGCACATCGTCGCCGTCGCGTTTTGACTTCTTTTTTTTTTTTAATTAACTGCGCGCGCCTGCTTTTTCCCCCAGCAAGATGTCCGATCTGTTGGTGTTGGTCGAGGGGCTCTGTGACCTGCACGGATTTCCATAGCGGGGGCCAATTAAAAAAGATTTTTTTGACACCGAGAAGCCTGCTTGAAGACGTCGCATGCGTAGATGTAGGCGAGTTTACTCGACATTCTACTCCCATCGCCCGTTTTTAGTTTGTGCATTTGCCGGAGGAACGTTGGACTGTTGGATTATAGATACTAGAAATAAGGATTTGTGGAGATGTGGGGTCGTCAAGAAGATAAACTATGTGGAATTTTCTCTGCTCTGGCGGCTTTGTCCTTCGCATGCTTTATTCAAAGGTAAGAAAACGTCGCCCGGCTAAAAAGCTTTCGCATCAATTGATGCGATTATCGGTCAATAAGAGGCCGATATGTCACAAATCACATTAAAGGGGTGCCCAGGCCGTTTGCTTCTAATACGCTCGATTAGACGCCGCCATGTGTGCACCTCCTCGATACCAAAATGCAATATTCATAATTGCGTGCATTGTGGCTGCCACCTAAAGAGGGAGACCTCAGCAGGAGGTGCTGATTAGTTGATTGGCTCAGCCTGATTATTTGATTGACGTAAGAAAAACTCAGTTGATCTGACTTCTAAGTCCCCAGTTAAACATTGCTGCGTTTTTATTTCCATATTATGACTTGCTAGGATATGATTCAGTCACAAATGGATGAATAACCCCTATTGGTCATCCTTTTCTTCAGATTTCCATTAAATATCCTCTCTCTCTCTCTTTGCCTTAAAGTGTTTCCATTGAGTCACATGGAAGAGCATAATCACAGCAGGCAGAATCCCCTCGACAAATAATTTTGTTGTTAAAGACAGTGATGTAGTGTTGGCCTGCTCCTTTTCCACAGCCTCAAGAATCGTCTCAAGGCTTACTTCTGATATTTCCTATTAGAATTTATCCCAGAATTGAGAACAGAAAAAGCCAGGTGGGCAATCTTGTCAGGTGTCATTCAACTCCCTGTTGTGATGACGCCTTCGGGTGTCCAACCTACAGGTTGTGTGTGAACATCCAGCTTGATGAACAGCTGCACTTCCTCGATCAAGCTAATTGAGCAGCGTATCCCCTCACTAAGCTGGCTTTCGATGTGGGTGGGGGCTATTTTCACCCCATCTCATCCCATTGTAGCAAAATCACATTCCACACCCTTTGGAGTTGTCTTTGAGGTGTTGCAGGTCATGACACCAATGATAACCCTCCTATATTGTGTTGCGGGTCAGACTGACATTTCATCGTAAAATAAGTTTTTTTTTTTTTTTTTGTGTTTGTTTGTTTTTTCCCCCATGTAACATCTGCTAAACTCAAAATCAACAAGCTGAGTTGCTAATGATTTTTTTTTATTTTTAATTATATTATTTTTTTACGGTTTAGGGTAGGCGTGACCAAACTTTTTCTTTTAACATTCACTCCCAGCCATTTTCATAGAAGCAATTCCGTTCGCTCCCGGCTCTTTTACTGGATCTTGACTGATTTTGTAAGGCCCACAGAATATTGTGTTGTATTGCAATAAAAACAGGGAACCTATCAAAAGAAAGATTAAAGTCTCTTCTTTCATCAGGAAAAAAAAAGTATCTTTCTGTTTCCGTTTTGGAGCAATTAGCATTAGAAGAGAGCTAAGTTTCATCAGTTTTCATGAATCTATTTAAAATTCGAAGTAATTTAGCTTTTTTTTTTTTTTTTTTTTTTTTACATGGCCCTGGTTGATCTCCTTTGCTCTGCTGGCCGTTTGTGTAATAACTACCATTTCTGCAACCGTTTTTTGCAGTTGAGAGGCTGCATCAAAGCCTTCTGTGTGCTCTAGCATAAAAAAAAAAAAAAAAAAAAAAAAAAAAAAAAAAAAAAAACGTATAAATGCGTCTTTGGGACACAACTTTAAAAAAAAAACAACGTATTTATACGTTATTGCGAGCAAATGAGTTAAGGGCTACTTTCAGAAACTTGAAGGCTACAAGGTTTTTTTTTTACTTTAATTTATCAAGTGCACCAAAATCAGTCACATTTAACGTGGTGGCATTTAACGATAAACTAGCAGAAATTCTTAGTTATACAAATGATAAAAAAACGCGAATAATGTGTGGTGATTTTAACATTGACCTGTTAAATCCTAATGGACACCAGAAAACAACCGACTTTATAAATATGATGTATAGTAACAGTTTATTCCCTGTCATTACGAAACCAAGTAGAATAACAATTGATACAGCTACACTAATAGATAATATATTTATAAATAAAATAGATTTTAAAATAGAAAGTGGACTCCTTATTAATGATATAAGTGATCATCTTCCGGTCTTTGCAGTTCTTCATGATTATTTTGAAAAAAAAATTATGAAGCCGTCAACTTACACAATTGAAAAAAGATTAACAACACCTAGGTCCATGGCTGCCTTTAAGCTGGACCTAGAAAAGCATAACTGGTCTGAAGTCTATTCAAAAAACGATCCTAGCACTGCATATAGTGAATTCCAGTCAACATTTAACTTTTTATACAATAAACACTGTCCAATAGTTCAAATTAAAAGGAAGTATAAAGGTCCAAATAAGGTATGGATGACAAAGGGGATAGAAAATGCATGTAAAAAGAAAAATATTTTATATAAAAGATTTCTTAAAACAAGAACTATGGAATCTGAAACAAAGTATAAGACCTATAAAAATAAATTATTAAATATTATACGTATAAGGAAGAAAGATCATTACCATGCATTACTAGAGCAGAATAAAAACAATATGCAAGAAATATGGAAAATACTAAATGATGTAATTAAAAATAGATCTAAAAAAATAAATTATCCAGAATATTTTATAAAAGATAAAAACAGTGTAATCGATAAAATTTCAGACATAGTCAATAACTTCAATGAATATTTAGTTAATGTGGGTAGAAATTTGGCAAATGAAATTCCAGAGACAAGAAATAAACATGAAATAGATAAGTACGTTGTAAATAATTCATCCACTATGTTTTTAAATGGTGTTAATGATATTGAAGTATTAAATGTTGTAAAAACATTAAAAAATAAAAAGTCTACCGACTATTTTAATATTGATATGACACTGGTAAAAAGTATTATAGAATATGTTGTAAAACCTTTTACATATATTTGTAATTTGTCTTTCCAAACTGGTATATTTCCATCAAAAATGAAAATAGCAAAAGTAATTCCTATTTACAAAAGTGGTGATAGACATATATTTAGTAATTATAGACCAATATCATTGTTGCCACAGTTCTCAAAAATTCTAGAAAAATTATTTTTATATAGACTGGATAATTTTATTGAGAAACATAAGATTTTGAGTGAATATCAGTACGGTTTTAGAGAAAAACGGACCACCTCAATGGCAGTCATGGAACTTGTAGAGGAAATAGCTACCAACATAGACAATAAAAAATTTACTGTTGGGATATTTATGGATTTAAAGAAAGCATTTGACACCATAGACCATTCTATATTAATGAATAAATTAGTGAAATATGGTATAAGAGGCTTAGCATATAAATGGATAAAAAGTTATTTGGATGATAGATATCAGTATGTGCAGTTTAAAAATACAAATTCAAAACAATTGAAGATTACTCATGGAGTTCCTCAGGGGTCTGTGCTGGGCCCTAAATTATTTATATTGTATATGAATGATATCTGTTGTGTCTCGAAAATACTCAAGAGTGTCTTGTTTGCGGATGATACAACTTTCTACTGTTCTGGAGACAACTTGAAGCAGCTTCTGACTACTGTGGAGTATGAATTAAGTACAATAAAAAATTGGTTTGATATGAATAAATTATCATTAAATTTAAATAAAACCAAGTTCATAGTTTTCGGTACTAGACCAATCACTCATCAAGTTAAAATTAGGGTGAATTTAATTGAAATAGAAAGGGTGTATGAAAATAAATTCCTTGGAGTAGTTATTGATGATAAATTATGTTGGAAACCACACATAGAAAATGTTAAAAGGAAAATGTCAAAAATCATAGGGATACTCTATAAAACCAAGGAGGTCCTGAACATGAATTCACTATATACATTATATAATACATTATTATTACCATATTTGACCTATTGTGTGGAAATTTGGGGAAACACATATAAAACAAATACTGACACTGTTTTTAAATTGCAAAAAAGAGCCATAAGGATTATTAATAGATCAAAATATACAGAATCAACACATCCACTATTTATTAAATTAAATACAATGAAATTTTATGACTTGGTTGAGTTTAAAATAGCACAAATAATGTATAAAGTATACAATAATCTACTCTGCCACAGTACTCAAAAGTTGTTTGAAATTAGAAACTGTCCTTATGATATAAGGGGTACAAGTGTATACAAAAAACCCAAAACAAGAACAAATATTAAGCAAAGGTGTGTCTCCGTTAAAGGAGTTAATTTGTGGAATAACTTGGGAACCGAACTGAAAAGATGTAATTCACTTGTTGAATTTAAAAGAATGTTTAAAAGTAAAATTCAATATTATTATTTAAATCAGATATAAGTTAAGAAGATTGTAGAAATGATTTATTCATTTACTTATTTTTCTTTGATGTATAAATATGAGTGTAATGAAATTTGTATATATGTGTGTTACTAGTGTATTTTTATTTCTATTTTTAATTTATTTTTTTATACGAGTAGCATTATATTTTCTTTTATTAAAAATGTAATTTATTATAAATAAGTGATAGGATATGAAGAATAAGGGGTAGGACTGGATAAGTTTTCAACTTCTTCCTACTCCCTTGAACATATACATAGATATTTATTGGATGTTTCTTTTATTTTATTTTATTTTTATTTTTTTACTTTTAACTTTGTGTTTATATAATTATACGTGTATATGTGCATATGTTCAATAAACTTCAATAAACTTCAAAAAAAAAAACTTCAGTCAATCAAGCAATTGTATATTGTTTATATATAGCAATGTTTTCTTGAAAATCTGTGGCCCAAACAGCTTTCTAATGTAATTTTTGTAGGATTTTGCAAGATTTTGAGTGGTCAGAGACCCTTGTAAGCCACTAGAAAATATCTGCCCCTGCACTGAACGGCAACCAAATCCCATCTCTACACATTCAGAAACAAAAAAGTTTGTAAATCAATCATGTGATATGTTCACAATTTTTGCAGAAAGTGAAAGAAACCATGTTTGCTTGTAAAAAGTAGTTATCTTTATTCACCACAGTGTTATGAAGAGAAATGTTACTTCTTTAATTGGAAATAATTCATTTGCATTGTTAGTATATTTTGCGCACCACTTGAAAATGGTTGTTGGCCCCCGTGCCATAGTTTGGACTTTAGTGTGATTTAACTTTTTTTTTTTTTTTTTTTTTTAGTAAATTTTGTAACCTATTTTTATTTATTTATTTTTTTCCTCTGAATGTTAACTATTGTTTTAATGCTTATGTGTTGTCTTTCCTCGTGTAAAGCACATTGAGTTGCCTTGTGTATGAAATGTGCTATACAAATAAACTTGCCTTGCCTTGCCTTGCCTAAGTTCTGGACCAATATTGCTATTCCTGAGAAACAACGTAACAGGAGGGTTTCAGAGATGTCAGTCAGACTAGTGCTGACTAAATGATGCTCCCGGGGACAGTCTGTCTCCGTGCTCCGGCCAAGCGAACCTGTGTCTCGACAGCAATCGTGTGAAGCGAATTTTGTAACCCCGCATGAGATTATGCAAATGCAGCCTCATGACTGGAACATTTACTATTTTGGATGACCTGCTTCCATGAAATCCTAGAGAGCTGAATATTCATTGCTTGAACCCATGACATAAATATACATAATAGTGAGATGTATGAGGGCCTGTGCATGTTGTGATATGGTAGAGTCGTGCAGATTCAACTCGCAGATACAGAACTCTCTATTCTCCCTGATGCTTTTATATTTGTGCACAATAATGTCATTTTTCAGTTTTTCTTTCTCTTGAAAGATGCTAATTAAAGAGTCAACCTTAACACATTCACTGCCATAGACGATTTTAGACGTCAAAGATTTTTTTTCCCTTGACTGGCAGTGAATGAGTTAATCTTGATTATTTTTTTTTTTAAATCAAAATCCTTTTCTTACTCTAGCATGATTTGTTCCCCACTGCACATAGCAAAATTCCGAAAGATACTGTAGAAGTGAGAAATACCCCAACTTCAACCCAATCAAGTACCTCTGGAAGAGTCTGTGAACCAGGCCCTGAGTGACCTTTAACCTCACATTTTTTGGATGTTTCTGTAGCCATAAAAAATGGTCTTAAAAAATAAATTAATTGCCATGAAATTAACTCATTCACTCCCAGCCATTTTCACAGAAGCAATCCCGTTCGCTCCCGGCTGTTTTACTGGATTTTGACTGACTTTGCAAGGCCCACAGAATATTGTGTTCTATTGCTATAAAAGCATGGAACCTATCAAAAGAAAGATTAAAGTATCTACTTTCATCAGGAAAAAAAAAGTATGTTTCTATCTGTTTCCGTTTTGCAGCAATTAGCAGTAGAAGAGAGCTAAGTTTAATCAGTTTTCTCAAATCTATTTAAAATTGCAAGTAATTGAGCTTTTTTTCTAGATGGCCCTGGTTGATCTCCTTTTCTCTGCTGCCACCTGCTGGCCGTTTGTGTAATAACTACCATTTCTGCAACCGTTCTTTGCAGTTGAGAGGCTGCATCAAAGCTTTCTGTGTGCTCTAGCATAAAAAAAAATAAAAACAAACAAAAACGTATAAATACGTCTTTGGGACACTTAGAACATAAAAAACGTATTTACACGTTAATGGGAGCAAATGAGTTAAAGGCAACATTTTTATAGAGCACACAATAGAATTAATTTTGATGAATAAATAAACAAAAATGAAACTACGAATCCAGTGACCAGAAAAGGACCAATCAAAATATGTGGATGCACATCTAAATGGGCACCTGTCAGAAATACATATTTAGTTCCTGATTGTAAATCAGCCGCAAGAGGTTGGCTGCCATCATGAGTACCAATACCTTGAAATAAGGCCACATGAGTACTCGCCCATATCTGATAATTTGTCTTTTTAACCAGTCCGAGTATTTTCCTCCATTCAAGAATGCCTACATCACTAATTCATATTCACACCCTCTGTAAATACATATTTTTCATATATGTTTTCTCCTCACAGCTCCACTGGAAGCATCGGAATGTCTGTGGCCAAGACCACCGTGGACAAGTTGCTGAAGGGATACGACATCCGTTTAAGGCCTGACTTCGGAGGTACGTGTTATGACTGTCCACAGCGGGGGCTCAAGCTCTTTTTTTTTTTTCTTTTCGATCAAGTGGATTTCCAAGTCAAAGTTTCCGTGCAGTGTAATAATCTATGAGTCACTCTTCTGAGAATCTGTCCGAGAGTTTGCCCGTGGCAAAACGTAGCTTTGAAGTGATCGCAAGCATGTCATTATTATGCATCTGTTCACATATCGAAGATGAACTGGCCTAGAAAAATGGGGCAAAACATGGAGATGAGCTGTAACACGCACGATAAGCTATTATAAAACAATATGATGTATACGTCCTCACAATGAAATGAATGTACAAATTCCGGTTACGTCACTGTTGTAGGTTTGAAATTCTGACGGTGAGCATCTTTATTGTAGTATTCTGTGTGTGTAATTTGTAATTTTATCTTTTGTGTACATTACAAAAAATGTCTTTGTATCGTTAATCCCCCAAAATGAGTGAAAATAGTGAATCTTTTACCCAATAATTTTTTTTGGGGGAAAAAATAGCTGTAAGTACACCACACTAATAACAGGTGAGTCCAAATTAACCCAAATTGGGTCAAAAAGGCACCAACAAATGAATAATTCAACAAACAAACCAAAACATGGGGTTTCTTTGTGGGTTGTTAATTTAATTTGACCCCTAACTTGTGGATTAAATAACTCCTAAAAAGTTTGGCCGATTTCATTTTCTACCCAATTAAATTGGATTACTCAATTAACACAAAAAAAATGGGTCAAATCAATGACCCACTAAACAACAAAGCCCTTGTGGGTTATTAATTTAATTTGACCTATCTTTTTGGGTTAAGTAACTGAATAAGTTGGGTTGATTAATTTTTTTTGACCCAATTCAATTGGGATATTCAATTAACCCACCAAAAATGGGGTCAAATGAATAACAGCACATCACAAATACCTGTAACTCCAAAAATTGGCTTTCTTTGGGTGTTATTAATTTAATTTGAACCAGCTGTTTGGGCTAAATAACTCGGAGTTGGGTTGGTTCATTTTCGCCCCAATTCAATAGGGTCATTTAACTCTTAAAAATTGGGTTAAATGAATAAGCCACAAAACAGCCCAAAAAATTGTGGATTGCTTTATGGGTTTTTAAAAATAATTTGATCCAACTTTTTGGGTTAAATAACTCAAGAAGTTGGGTCAGTTCATGTTTGGCCTTATTCAATCGGGTTATTCAATTAACCCAAAAAGTTGAGTTAAATGAATAAAGCATCCCAATTTGTTTAGGCTGTTTTGTGGCTGATTAATTTAATTTGCGTTAAATACCTCAAAAGGTTAGGTCGGTCCATTTTTCACCCAATCTGGGTTATTTTTGACTCAACAGTTTGTACAGTGTTACAATAATTTAGTACTGTATATAATCAACGTCCAATAGGAATCCAACTTTGGTATTCCTTCTAGTAGCGAAATTCTGTACTGCATTTAGCCACATTTAAAAATCAAACCGTGGTGCAAAGCAGACTTTTCATTCAAAAGTACATGTTAATGAAGTGTGATGTTAATGAAATGAATGCCATCGTCTGTGGTTCACCACTTAAATTTACAACAGCGCTGCCGGGCCAGAAATGAATGTACAGTAACTGAAAACATATCATGAGGATAAAGCTCATCGTGATTTCAAATTTTATGATCATGCATGTTCTGCAGCATTAATTTACTTTTAATGTCTCTCTGCTAAACAAGTTTACTGAATCCTTCTGCTGCTTGGGTCACAAGTGATGATATCTACTGTAAGATGGAGTTGAAGTGCTCAATGGAACTGAACTGTTAGCTTCCGGAAAATGTCATGTGATATAGACATAAATGCTCTTGGCTTCCCAACATCTCTGAGACATTAGTGGGTAGGAAGCACTGATGGGCATTTCGGTCATTGTAAGTTGATGTGATGTCATCTCTGTATACGTTGTTATGCTGTCGGTGCTTCTGGCAGAATATTTTCAGCGCGATCACTTGTTCTTTGATATGCAACGCAAACTAATCCAAAGTGTAAGCTGGCAATTGTGCGAGGCCTTTCATCCGAACGCAACATTACGAGTACAAGCAGTCAGTCAGCATTGACCTGCTTAAAACCCGCTGGATGCTGCAGCTTGATGGGGAGGCCGCGGCGGGCACGTTCGTCAGCACAAATTAGCGAAGGCTACGTTCACGCTGCAGGTCTCAACGCTCAGTTCCGATTTTTTTTTTTGGGGTGAAATCCAATTTTTCTGAGTAACATTACATATTGAATGCGACCGACTGTCTGTCTGCTGTGTGAAACCAAATCGTCTCCAAAGTGGCCCGCATGCGCAGAAGAAGCGACGGCATCGTCGTCACCCACAACGTGATTATTTACGGAAGTAAATATGGAGGACGCGGATGCAACAACTCGCGCTTATGTAGCACTGCGGTCGCGTTGCAAAAATTCAGATATGTATCCGATATAGGACCACATATGAAAGTGACCCAGGTCGGATATGAAAAAATCGGAATTGAGTCAGATACAGGTCGCGTTTGGACACAAAAAAAAATCCGATCTTTGTTGCATTTGCCTGCAGTGTGAACGTAACCTAAATCAGGCTCTTTTTTTTTTTTTTTTTTTTTTTTTTTTTTTTTTTTTTTTTTTTTTTTTTAAAGAACATTTTTGCAGATCTGATTAGTACGCTTCAAATTTTGTTTACATTTACAAAACTTCAGTGAGTACTGCATATATTTACAACTATAGGAAGAATTCCGATCTCGGTGTAAATATATGGAAGCAAAAAATGTTAAGCATATCCATGTCTCATATCCAACATTGGTTTTCGACCTGTCTGCCTGCGCATCGTTCAAATGCACGAATATCGCGTTACACCATCTGCACTACAATACCTGTCACTAGTCTGTTTTTTTTTTTTTTTCTTGATGTCAGCCACTTCTTCAATTTGTCTCTCTGACTGTCCATCTGGCTCCTTCTTCTTACTGGGCTTCTGCTGCCCGAGGCATTCACTAAGTAGGTCATCCCTGGGGGCATCATCTTGATCTATTTTCCTTTTATTTATTTATTTATTCATTTATTTATTCATTTATTTTTTAATTGTGCCCATGACACTCTCGAATCCATGGAACCCTTCTTGACTTTTTCTGTCGAGTCTCTGGATGCTGAATTTTGGGTGGAACCCTCCGTACATCTTAAGGAGCTTTTTTGTCTTGATATCAGTAGAATGCATCTCTTCTGGTTACTGGCAGGGCGTATGGAATGTGATACATAAGCGGTAAAGGAATGGACAATTACAGTTACCGTATTTTCCGCACAAAAGGCGCACCTCATTATAAGGCGCACCTTCAGTGAATGACATATTTTAAAACTTTTTCCATATATAAGGCGCTACAGTAGAGGCTGGGGTTACATTATGCATCCATTAGATGGTGCTGCGCTAAAGGGCATGTCAACAAAACAGTCATATCGGTCAGTCAAACTTTATTAATAGATTACAATCCAGCTTTCTGACAATTCCATTCATTCCCAAAATGGATAAACAGCTTTTTTTTATTATTATTTTCTCTGAGCTAAAGTATTAGTATTAGCTAGCGATCCAAGATGGCGGGATCTTCTGCGCATGCGCGCCACCGATCGTGCAGGGTCACCGATAGCGTCTTGACAGCTAGACTTGTGGCGGCTCAATATTGATCCATATTTAAGACGCACAGGATTATAAGGCGCATGGTCAGCTTTAGAAAAAATTGAAGGCTTTTAGGTGCACCTTATAGTGCGGAAAATACGGTACTTGAGTGAATACATAATTTTCCTCCTTTATTGTTTTCTGTTAGCGTGAGGAACATTATTCCAACTGATGCATTCAATGTGTCGTGGGATTCACAGTTTCCTGTGGCATTAATTTGAAGTTGAGAACCTGATTAGATATTCAAAGACAGGTGTTTGAGACATTTACCTTTATAATAAGAGAGAAAAAATTTTTTTGCCACAAATTATCTTCCAACCTCATGATGAGGTCACATTTGATCTTTTATACAGACTGCGTAATCCTCAAATCCGTCCTTCTGAGGGACATATTTCAGCCGAGGCTGTCATCTTCACTGGAGTGGTTTTTATGATCTCAGTATCCCTCATTTACAAACCATGAAACATCTTCCCAATGCCTTGAAACATGCCAGTGTCCCCACTCGGCTCAGTCATAAAACAGGATTATATAGAAGCAGATCTGCGTAAAATATATTAGCTGACAACATTCAACAGTCTTTGATAGTATTTAAATTTGCATGGGGCTTCTTTTTGTGCTGCTCATGATCAGCAGGCTCCACTAAAACTAGTCGACACATGTCCAGGAGGCAATCTAAGAAAACACTCTGGGAGGGGTTTGTCCTAGAAGAGGAAATTCCTTTTTAAATAAGGGGTTGCATGTAATGGCGACATGTTTGGGCTTGAAATAATTTGTTAGAATGTTGGACACATCGCCACTGGTCGCAACTGAACTGAATTTACTGCAGGTAAACAAACTTGACTGCTCATGCAAATTGCATTGGAAGCTGATGTACTACTAACTGGGCACATCCGGGATTGAGTCCACCAAACTGCCTCAAAATTGCAACAGTATATCATCGCTGCAATGTGGGGGGAAAAAAAAACAAACTTGCGTCCATTTTTTTTTTTTATTTTTTTTTTATTTCTACGTTTTTGGGATGAAACTGAATGCAGACATCCAAAAAACATAAGAATGGGGGGGGGGGGCATAAGTGTTTTTTCTGATAACAGCGACAATATGCAAATTGAATGATTTTCGCATATGTGTTATGATTTCTCAAACCTGAAATACGTTTTGCAGGCTGATTTTTTTCTATCTTTAAAGCTGCCCAATGCAGAAAACGGAAATTCGAATAATGTCTTGAAAACTATTGGCCAGACGCTTTCAGGAGTAGCCATTTTGAACAGCTACAGTGTTACTCTGCTAATTTAGAAAATGTTTGCGTCGTAAATGATCAAATAAAAAAGGTTATTGTAAAGATATTTGGGGCCAAATTGCTACGTAGGGTAGCTTTGCACAGCGCATCTGAAAGTCAGGTGCAAAGCAGCATGCAAGGTTCACCACCTTGCAGCCTAAGCAAAATGTAGCTTTTTTTTTTTTTTTTTTTTTTTTTTTTTTTTAAATAGCGTACGTGCGTGAGTGTGTGTGTGTGTATATATTGTGTGTCTCGTTCACGTCCAATGCCATCACTTTAAACATTGTGCTCTACCAAATTCCTCATGGTGAAAACAACGTTCAGCAAAACTGCGCATTTCTTCTGCTAGGTTCAATGTACACTACATTAATATGACTGTAAAAAAAAAAGTGGTTTCCAACGTGCAAATAAAGAGCAAGATGTAGTGAGATTAAGACTTCTGAACTGATTTAAAGTAATTTGTTGCTGTATCCTTATCAAACAGGTTAAACAGATCTTGTAATTGGCATAGTTGTCATTTGAACTGCTACCCAACAGTTGAGATAATTCTACTCCGAGATGACGAAAGGTTTGCTCAACTCGGGTTCTCAATGCTACCGAGTGGATTAGTAATAAACTCTAGCAATCAACTTAGAGAGTGTTAATATGTCTGATCATTGTGTCCTGGTGTGAATATTAGCAGATTTTTGTACCGGCCGTGATAGCATTGGATAATGCGATATGTAGCACTGCAGTGGTGAAGAAAGAAAAGGTTTCGGTTCAAGTTGGATTAATAAATGATCACTTCTGTAGCTTTTAGACAGACAGCACAGAAGGGAGAAAAGTATGCTGCCGGGATTGCGATGTCAGGGTAATGAATCGCTCTGCTGAGAGTAAAACCCAAGAACGAGATGACTGTTTGAGTCCCGGAGGGTTTCTCTGGGTTGCAGGAGCAAGTAACCTGTCCTTGTAAAGAGACGGTTAAGGCTCTTTCCCCCTTTTTCCTCCAAGTTAAGTGACGGTGATAAGACCAGACATGTTCTACCATATGTACGGTCTAGCAACATGGGCACAGTATTTGTATCATTGTGCAGAGAAATGCAAAATGTTATATGTTTTAAATGGCACATTTCTTAATGGACTTACAATATTTGGTTGGGATGGTTGATATATATATTTTTTATTATTCCCCAACTCCATATATCTTAAGGAAATGTTCCTTTAGGTAATAGTTAATAATAGATACGTAGCTACTTGTGCTGGACTAGAATTGCTCAACTTGGCATTGCAAAAAATGCAATTATATAGTTGGAGCATTTTAAAGCAATCACCACTGTTTTCTTAAAATGGAACTCAAGAGCAGCAAATACAATAAAAACAGCAGAGGCCCTAGAATTGAACCCTGTGGAACACCATAGGTGTCTTTATACGTGCAAATTCATGTTGCACATATTCATCCGACCATTGTCTTTTTGTGCTTGACATAGTATGAAGGGATTAAAATAATAAAGACGAAATCAACGATCACAACAGTCAGAAGTCGACGACTGAACGCACCAAATTCCCTGTAGCACACATTGGCGAATAAGTGGAGTATATCATCATGCATCATTTGTCTTGTCTTGTTGAGCTATCAAAATTAATCGACCAATCGATTATCAAATTCATTGGCAACTATTTTAATAATCGAGTAATCATTTTTTTTATTTAAAATTCTCCAAATCCCCTCTGATTTCAGCATATCAACAGTAGGTAGAAGAATCGAAGTAAGACATTTGTTTTTTTTACTTTGGAAAACAATGACCGAACTGGTGACATAGTACAACATCAAACCTCCCCCTTTTTTTTTTTTTTTTTTAAATCACTATGAGTACGAAGTACAAAATAACTATCAAGTCGGCTAATAAACATTAATCAGTGAAAAATGCTTTTGTAGTACACAATGCAAAAGTAAAAGGAATCCGACTAGTCGATAAATCGATTGAATAATCGGTAGATTAATCAATTCTAAAAAATATTCGATTGTGATTAGTGTTGTTCCGATACCGTTTTTTGGCTCCCGATACCGATACCCAGCTTTGCAGTATCGGCCGATACCGATACTTAAGGGTTTTTTTTCCTCAACATGAAAAAGCTGTCCTGCCATTGGTTCAGAGCATTCAAGGGCCAATAGGATATCTTAGATCGGCATGCAGTGAACATGTCACATACCAGTGAATGTCGTGCACCAGCAAGACACAAGACGCTGCATCCAAAGTCCTATATTAGCGTTGGAATTAATGGTATCGGCATGTTACTTGTGAGTAGTCACCGATACCGATACCACTGTTTTAATGCAGTATCGGCACCTCTGCCGATACCAGTATCGGTATCGGAACAACACTAATTGTGATAGCACTCGTGTCTTGATCTCCGCCGAAGCCCTGAGACTGACTGAACGCACTCCTGGGGTTCGATTGAACCTTGGTTAAGAACCACACAGAGACTCCATCATCAGTGACTTGATACATAACTAATGATCCTATTCAAGCCCTGCAACTTGTGCTTTCTTCCAGTTATTTTGCCCGTTATTCAATCGCCGAACATGTGAAGGCATTAATTATGGGGTGCAGCCTATAAAACAGTCTACGCATCGAATCAGACTTTTACACATTCCCTTTAAGAGACTTATTTCGAGTAAATTTAGTGCGTGTTAGTGCGCAGTATACTGTATGTTGAAACGGGACCGCTTTTCTATGCCTCCGCTAGATATTCATCACAATGCACTTAAGCTTTAATGGTTCCAGCTGAAAGAGCATTAGCGTACATGTGACACTTTAATGATCTCCAACATTAAAAAGCATCCGTAGGTGCCGGGACCACTGGAATGCAAAAGGCAGACTCGATCTGACAAGGCACAGAGTGGCTATAAACTGTAACCGCCTGATCTCAGGCTACAAGCAGCAGTCGGTTTTTCTGGCCTGATCCGTCTCGGCCGAAGTTGCGCCTGCAGCCATGACGCCAAAATATAGTCACCTGCCAGCATCTCTTTCCACTCACACCCTGGGCTTTTTTTCTGATTTCATTTCCCATTGACCCAAATGAGTCCCAGCTGCAGCGTGATCTTGTTTCTAATGGAAACGCATTAAATGTAGCCATGAAAC
Source organism: Festucalex cinctus (assembly GCF_051991245.1). Taxonomy (NCBI): domain Eukaryota; kingdom Metazoa; phylum Chordata; class Actinopteri; order Syngnathiformes; family Syngnathidae; genus Festucalex; species Festucalex cinctus. The sequence continues at coordinate 4,797,860 of NC_135428.1, forward strand.
CAAAGATCGGCAATGAGATTGGTGTGGGGAATTGACTCAAAATTGACTGAGTATAAAAGGGAAAGCCAGACGGTATGTTCTCACTTTGTATTGTGTAACGGTGTGGAATTGCAACTGAGAAGGACTCAATCTGACAAAACGAGATACTGCTTGGGTGTTTGCAGCGTTTTGAAGAAATACGGCGCAATGTGAAATTGACAACAATCTGGTACGAGGTGTTTATGTTTGATTTTGAGAACATCAAAATTAAAATGATCCGCATTCGCACACAATGGCTGAAAAAGTCTAGTGGTAGATCCTCTGTTTACAAAAAGTACTGGTACAGAACGCCAAGAATTTGAGAAGGTTCAAATGGAAGGACCGTCTAGGGCAGGGGTGGACAAACTCGGTCCTCAAAGGTTTTGGATATTTCCCTTCCCCAACACAGCTGATAGATGATCAGTTCATCAGCTAGCTCTGCATAAGCCTTGGAATCAGCTTGTGTTAGAAGAGGGGAAACCTCTGAAACCTGCAGGACTCCAGCCAATGGATGGATGGATGGGCTTGCATTATTGTTTTTCTTCGAGGTGAAGTGAGATCAATTGAGATTTGCTAAGATCTCACATTGACATCTTAACTCTTTGACCGCCAAAAACTTTTAATAACGTTTAGTAAAATCCCGACGTATGCCGCCATGAACGTTAAGCGACGTCAACTATTTAATTATTTTTTATTTTTTTAATATATCAGTGGTCAGTGCTACGTCCAAGTGCAGAGCAGCCGGGTCAATGAGTTGTGAAATCAAAAACACACACTAACTATGGCCAGCAGATGGCAGCGGTAGCTGCTCGGGCCCTAACTAGAGCTGCGAATTCCAATGAAACATGACCGCAATCTGATGAAATAGAACGTTTTCAAGGCTGACGTGACTGCTCAAAGCCTTTGTAACATTAAACCTAATTAGACGCAGCGTCACTAAACAAAAAATATTAGTATCAACGTCACTGTTGCGGAGAAAATGTATCTTTTTCTTTTCAATTTTCACTCAATGTCACGCAAATGACCTATTTTCAAATGGTGATTACTAAAGAACGGGATAAGGTAGAAACATACTTTTTTTGTAATGAAAGAATGGAATGCGATCTTTCATGTGGCACCAGTAAAAGAGTTAAAACTGTATGTACGGTAGGCGGTTCAAATTCCGAATGGCAATTTTCGGTCCCCGTATGGATCGCATGACTGAAGGACATTCAGCTTTCGAGGTTCCGCTGCACTGCTCATCTGACCTCTGACTGACAGAAGCAGGACATTAGCGGCAACTTGCATTCTAGCAACTGCCGCTACGAAATGATATATGGCAGCCGCTTCTTCCAAGGCCGGTCGACACTTTTACAATGCTCAGGGCGACCTCTCGGGCTGTGTGCCGCCACATGTCAAACGGTGGCGCTGCTTTGCATATGGGCCGATAGTGCAGGCCGTCGTAATTCAGGAGCGAAGTAATGCCTATTCAGCACAAAACGGGAGCGTGTTGTCAGAATCCCAGAATGGATGTTGGGGCATGTACAAGTGATATCTATCCCGATGAAAAGAGAACGCCCGGTGATTTATTACAAAGGAAACACAGGAGAAAATGCTCAAGCTGGGCGCTTTTCCCTTCACTTAGATTTTCGATTTGAATTAAATGAGGTGTGCATGTCAGCAGGCAGAGAGGCAGGGTGGGGATATCGGGGGGGGTAAGAGAAGGGAAATACCTCATCCTTTTTCAGAGTGTTGTTTTCAGCAACTTTGAAATGGAGGTGCAAAATGCTGATCGAACGTATTACACGAGACTGCAAAATAAAATAAATAAATAAATTTAAAAAAAAAAAAGCACTGGGTCAGATATTGGTGAGAGAACCTGCATACTGGGCATTTCTTTTCGGTCTTCCCTGGTGAGTGCGATCTTGCAAGTGCAGTGATTGATGAGGGGTGTGACCTTGACAGGGCCCGGGACAGGCTGGCCAAGGGCGAGATGCGGCCGCTCAATTGTCTGGAAGATAAACAATAGGCAAGAAATGTCACTTATAGTATAGATAGATGTTGTCAGCCTTACTACCAGGAAGCGCACTTAAAAATCCATCACATTATTGAACCCCAAACAGGCAGGCGGATAAATTAGGTTTGCACATAAACATGGTACACAAGTCGTGCAGAGTTGAAGGAGCTTGAGCTTGAGGAGGTGTTTGGTTGGTGCTGGATTTCACTTTGATGGATTGGATGTACTGTAATGTTTAAAAAAAAAAACAAAAAAAAAACACTTTAATGTCTATTTGTTATTTTGTCTTGGAAAGCAGACTGGATTAGAGCATGACAATATTGTGCACATCTGTAAATTGAAGCAGAAATCATTTGTCAATCAAATCGAAAATCATTTGAATCGAGAATCGAATCGTAGATCCAAAAATCGTAATCGAATCGTGAGACAGTCAAAGATTCCCAGCCCTAATATATATGTTAATTAACTTACACCTAAGTGTTTGCGACCGTTTTGACTTGACTGAATTATACATTAAAGCAAAATGAGGTCATCCAAGTACTTTAACTAGAATGTTTGCAACACTAATGAATTCATATTTGAATTAATTAAAAAATTAATTAACAAACATGTGTATGATTACTACCGTAACTGTAATCAAACCTACTGCCTTTACTATCGAGTTGATGTGGATTTGGCACAACGTGGTGTGCGGTATTGTAATTGAGATTTACTGCAGGTTACATGCAAGGTTACTCAGGAGATGAGTTTAGCAACATGGCGTCAGCTAAAAGAACCGACGATGGTTGTCCTTCGCCACTTTGTCCATATACTGCAATTCCCCCCCTTCAAGATTGCACATAACCATCAATTTAACTTGTGACAATTTGACTTTTTGCTTCAATGCACTGAGGAGGGCTTCTAATATTTTGATTCCCTTATTTAGCAATGTGAGAGGTTTAACTATTCAATCATACAACCCTGTACTCACCCTTTAGTTCACTGCAAGCTACAACCACACAATAAAATGGAACCATATTAAATTGATCACTCTTGAAAATTGAGCATTATTACACAGTAAATTTCATTGAGTAAATTTCACTCTAAAAAGACTAGATTTGGTCCCACTCGCAACAGAGTAAACTTTTGCACTTGGAAGAGAGTAAAAGACTAAAAACAACAACAATAAAACGCTCAGGGGTTGAGGAAGGATCCCATGACCTTCAGCATGGAGGACAGCCACTTGCACTTGAGCTATGCTAGACTTGTTCATTAACATATTGCCAGTGTGTCCGACCTGCGAGTGGCTGGCAGTGTTGTTGCATCATTTGACGTATTTTTCCGTCAATGGCAGTGAATGAGTTAAACATGGTAAAAATCAATGAAGCAATTATAAATTGTTGATATAATGTGCAGTTACTTATTGAAAACTGCTAACAGTCACAAGGCAAATAGTGACCCCTGTGTGCCACTATAATAGATACGCCTCTCCACTGAGCAGCAGCTGAATCCCAACTTGACATTCTGAACCACAACAAGAACAATCGGCAGTAAACTGACCACACTTAAGAACCATTAATTTAATGTGATGTTTTCACAAATTGGACCTTGACACTAAGCAACAAGTGGACGAAACTATTTTTTTATTTCTGAGACTGAATTATTAGCTGCAAATTTGTGTCTTTGCGTAGCTAGAAATGTTAAATCCACCTTTTTTTTCTTTTTTTTTTCTTTTTTTTTTTTGAAACAGCATTGAAAAATTATTTTTAGCATTGGCCAAAAAAATGGCCCCCGGGCCGTAGTTTGGACACCCCCTGTACTAACTAAATAAACTTTTCTAATCACCCGTGAGCCACTTGAGGTGCGTTATTAAAGCTTCTCGCAGGACGGTGATTTATGAGTTGGAAAGTCCCCGGGTAATATGTGCAGCGTTTCATAATTCAATGACAAAAATCAGTGTATGCAAATACCAGGGAATGTTCACATTATGTAGCTTTTTAGCACAAACTCTTAAGTAGGTTTCATTCATCAGCGCTGAGCTTTGTGATGGGAAAGGACGATAAGTGAGGCCACCTTTACTTATCCTCTGTCTTTGTGACTCGTGGTGATGTACTGCCTCCGCTCTCTTGCTTTACCTCATCGTTTTCTTTTGCCTTCTGTTCTGCTCCCTGTGCCGTTCGTTGCTGCTTTAATGATTTTTCCCCCTTTATTCACCAGCGTCGCTTTAGCGAAGCTGGCTGCAGCAGTATGCAGCATCTTCGCTGCTGTCCAACACTACGCCAGCACTGCACCTGCAGGAGTCGAAAGTTCTGACTGGACAGTATTAGTTTGTGCTTTGTTGTGAAAACTCAGTAGGTGACGTATCTAAAATTTTGTTTTGGATTTGCAATATTTTGTGGAAAATAGCATCTTTTTTTTTTTTGCTTTTTGCACATCACATAGTTGCAGTTTTGACATGAGGTAGACATTGTCTTACTTTACTTTTAAAGGGCAAACAAAAGAAATAGCATCATGTGCAACATGAACTATACACAGCGACGGTCTGTGTTATTCTAAGCCGGTGGTTTTTAACCTGTGAGTCTGTCTCAGGGGTTCGGCGGAGGTGAAGACATGACTCAAATAAGTTGTGATGATGTGGCTACGCTACATTGCTTGGCCTATCTGTGCTACAGGGAATTTGGTGCGCTCAGTAGTTGACTTGTGGATGTTGTGATGGGACGTCGTGTGATTTCTTTATTATTGTAATCACTTCATCCTAACTATGTCGAGCAAATACTGTATTAAAAAAAATAAAAAATAAAAAAAACAAGCAACGAATATGAGCAATGTGAATTCAGATGTACTGTAACGGAATACGGTGTTCCACAGGGGTCAATTCTGGGGCCTCTGCTCTTGTCACTGTTGCTGCTGCCACTGCGTTCCAACTTAAGAAAACAGTGGCGGTTGTTTTTCAGGTGCTTTATACATACATGTAGGGCAGGGTTAACCGGTTCTCCGGTTCTCGAGGTCCGGAGTACTGCAGATTTTATGTGTTTCCGCCCACTAGCACGCTTGACTCATTTAATCAGCTCACCAGCATACCTAATAACAATCCCGGTCTTTCCTATCAGGTGCGTTGGTCGGCGGAAACATCTAAAACCTGCAGGACTCCGGAATTGGTGAACCCTGGTGTAGGGTGAATCAGGTTAATTATTACATTTATAATGAATTAACTAATTGATTATAGGAGATAACCTCGTTAAATCAGTCATTAAAATGAAGGTTGTACCCTTTTAACAATTTGTGAGTTGTTTTTTTCAGCTTAGAGGTTAAAAACATTTGATAAAACATGCACACAGTACACAATAAAGTTTTGATTTTGCGCATGTTAGATAATAGATATCTTGTAAAACGAAAGGAACACTTTTTTTTTTTACTTTTTTTTTATTAAGCTGCATGAGATGGAGAAGACAAAGGGGAAGAAAATGTGAGATATATATATATATATATATATATATATATATATATATTCCAATAAAGAAAAAAAAAAACAATTTACCTGCAGTTTAAATATTTATATGTAGCCATGAAAACATTGTGACTATGACATTGTGACAGTAATACAACTCTGTGATTTTTATACTGCCTTTTCCGAGCCGCCATCAAGTTATATATTAATCAAGTTAAAAGCACGAAGGGTCTTATTTTAATATTTTATCACCACGCGTGACTTCATAGTGATGTTAAACAGGCTCCTTTAGTAATTTACAGTTCATGCTGGCAAGCATAGTGCAGTAAGAACAGTTCCATATGCATCAAAAATGCAAAACACCCTTTTAAGTAGTGTACTGTACGGGTTACAGTAATGTAAATACAAAGATAAATTCATCCATGCAGAAAACGAGGATCTCCTTTTGATGTCAATGCATACAATATGCCACTGAGAAGATTTGTATCTTATATATTTGTGTATTATATTTTAGATCTTATATTTATATTTGAACAGGCTTTTACCCCAACTCTTTGCATGATGATGAAAGAGGCTACATTTGTTTTGCTAAAGTCAAAATAAAATATCGAAGGTACTAAAATGTGATTGCTTAATGTTTTAAATGAAACGGGAACCATGTAGATTTTGAAGAGGAGGGGTCCAAGTACAGAGCCCTGTCGCACACCTTGGACAAGTGGATTTAGAGCAGTGGTGTCCAAACTATGGCCCGGGGGCCATTTGCGGCCCACCGTCCATTTTTCAGTGGCCCGTGACATATGCTAAAAATGGCATTTGATTCAGTTCAAATAAATTAACAAAAACAAAAAATGTTTGGAGATGGTCAAAGTAAGAAGGGAGGGTGTCGAAAAACACAGGTGCCATTAAACGTTATTTTAGTTAACGAAAACTAACAAAATAACTCAAATTCAAAAAAACATTTTTAACGAAATAAAATAAAAACGAAAATGCTTTTTAAAAAATCGAAAACTAACAAACTACATTTTATATTTACAAAACTATATAATTATAGCAAACATGTCCTTCGTTTTAGTCTTTGGTAATTAATTTAATGCATGAGCCTTTGGGGATGATTTTAAATGTGATTTTTAGTAATTTATTTTGATTTAAAAAAAAAAAACAGAATAATAACGATTGAAAGTATGTCACACAGAAGTGACGTCATCTAGCAGCAGCCAATAGAAAAGCACCGTCAGATGACATTGCTCCCATGGTGTTTTTTTTTTAAATATTCTGCACAAGTAATACACATATAAAAAACTAAAACTAATACTGAAACTAACTAACCTAAAACTAAGCATTTATTAAAGAACTAAAACTAACAGAACCACCCTGAAAACCAATTAAAACTAACTAAATTTAAAAAAACAAACTCAAAATGAAATAAAAACTAAAACAAAAAAATTCCAAAACTATAATAACCCATATTACAAATAAATTGGTTTATGTACTGTAGAATTTTTCTAAATATGCAAAAGCACTAATTATTTGTACAATTTTTATGACTAAACACAATTTCTCCTCATAACATTATGTGGCCCTTGCGTCCTTCTTTTTTTTTTTTTTTTTTTTTGTGTATGTGTGCGTGCAAATACGTATGAATTTATACTCATTAATTCACCTAAAACCTTATAAATATCCCAATCTTGCCAGAGTCGTGAGGTTCAAATGGTCAGGAGACCAGAGGAAAGGTCAGAAAAAATAAAGAGAAAAGAAAGATAAATCAAAGTGAAATCCAGCACCGACCAAACACTTCCTGCCTTCCCCATGGTTACAAAATCAAAGTCTTACGCCAACCCCGGAAGCCTCTAAATTCCAGCAAATTAGCGAGATCTCAAGAGACCAGAGGAAAAACTAAAGAGAGGCCCTTGCGTCCTTCTGATTTTCTGGATGTGGCCCTCAAATGGAAAAAGTTTGGACACCCCTGATCTCGGGCCATGGATGGTGGAAAAACGGTCTCTTATGGGCAGATACGATACATGTTTAGTTGAGTTGAATGTGAAACAAAATGTGTGTTCTGTGCGTAAGGATGGTTAACACAAATTGCGGCACAAGTGAAGCTGTTGATTTCAAACCTGTCGTCTTTGCTGAATCACGGCTAAGATTGCTTTCCTGCCATTCTTTTTTTTTTTTTTTTTTTTTTTTTTCCCGCTTCTCTCTGCTGAGGCAGAAATAATTGATGCGAAACACTGTAGTCAACGTGGGGGGAGAATTTGGCGCAGCATCTTGTTTTATCCGTTCGATTTTTGAGGAAAGGGTTCCATGAGTGCAGTCGCCATTGAAAACAAAAGCAAATACACACTCGACTGGATAAATCATGCTTCTCTTGCAACACTGTAGGGAAAATGCTGCACAGTTGCTATGGAGCTCTCTGTTGCTAGGCAATAGGTTTATTTTCCGATTTTTTTTTTTCCTTTTTTTTTTTTTATAAGAGGCAGAGTGGTGTTTTCTTTGCTGTCCAGCAAATGTGTTTTCAGTAGGCTTGAAACAAAGAACAAAATATGTAGAATGACACTCAATTTGAAATGCAGCGTATTAAAATTAAACCCGACTCATTGCATATTCAAACGAGCACGCATTTGCATAAAATGTGTCGTGACATGATGACTCAATAGGGAAACGTTGAATGGCTACCTTGACGATGATGACATGTTATTGTGGAGAAATTAAAAGTCTGCGAAAGTAAGAATGAGAAGAATATCAATAGTTGCCCTCTTGTGGTTGTATTCTCATATTTGACTGATCATAAAGCACAACTATGTTGTTGTTTTTTCAGGAACATGATTTGCAGTGTTTTTTTTTTTCCTTGTTTACTTTTCAGGCACTAGTGCACTTAAAATCCCAGTCACATCGACAAGTGGCACGACACACTACACTTTGATAGTCCTGAATGTCTAATCAAAAAGAAAATAAATGCTAACAGCAGGGTGATTTCACTCGACATGCTTTTGGCTCGCCAACTCCCCTTTTTTCTTTTTCTTTTTTTTGCATGCGCACAAACACTTTCTGTTTCATGACGTCTGTCGTGTGATGAAGGATTCACACAAACCTGTGCGCCTTTCTCATTCAAACACTCCCTGGCAGACGAGCACTCGACTCCCTTGACAACTGATAAAGCCCGTAATTATCCAAAATGGCAGACTTATCGCGCTACATGAGGCTTGAATAAACACTGTTAACCTCAACAAACGCCTTGCCTTGATGTGTCCACTAAAAAGTCCGATGCAATGGGATGCCATTCTTCGATCTTGCAGCCCAATTAATGATGCTTTGTATTCAGCAATGGATCATGCGGATAACATGTACGCAAGTAGGAACATCAACAACATATATGAACTGTACTGGATGCGCCTCACGCTTGATGTTTAACTCGTTCACTCCCAGCCATTTTCACAGAAACAATCTCGTTCGCTCCCGGCTGTTTTACTGCATTTTGCGAGGCCCACAGAATATTGTGTTCTATTGATATAAAAGCATGGAACCTATCAAAAGAAAGATTAAAGTCTCTTCTTTCATCAGGAAAAAAAAGTATGTTTCTGTTTCCGTTTTTGCAGCAATTAGCATTAGAAGAGAGCTAAGTTTCATAAGTTTTCACAAATCTATTTAAATTTGTAAGAAATTTAGCTTTTTCTATATGGCTCTGGTTGATCTCATTCGCTCTGCTGCCACCTACTGGCCGTGTGTGTAATAACTACCATTTCTGCAACCGTTCTTTGCATTTGAGAGGCTGCATCAAAGCCTTCTGTATGCTCTAGCATTAAAAAAACAAACAAACGTATAAATACGTCTTTGGGACGCTTAAAACATTTAAAAAAAAACGTATTTACACGTTATTGGGAGCAAAGGAATTTTAATATAACTGAAATCGCATGAATAAAGAGACTCTGCCAGTCGCAATCAAAACATAACATTATATGAAATAGCCAAATTATGTCCAACTACATGGAATACAAGTCTCCAACTTATTATGTTTATCATTAATGATCAATTGTATCTCAGATTCTTTAGCCGCTATCGTCAGTCCATAATAAAAGCATCCAGTGTTTAGCTGGGTGCAGGCCAACTGAGCAACACTCACTATTTGACAGACTAACGGGAACCACATTAGCAACTATCGACGACCCGTGACGGCACTTATCACAATTGGGCTGACGTTGCACGTGTGGGCACTTTTTATGTCTGTTGCATACACTGGGGATTTATTTTTGAATCGTGCAGTGCTTACATTGGAATTGTCAAAAACACTACAGTAGAAACTAAATTTGCCAACATAGAAGGGCATCAGTGACGGAAAATGGCATTGATGTGAACAGAAAATGGAACAATAGTAAAACGGCAAAGTGGTGCACACATCTTTATCTTGGCTGCTTGGAAAAATGTAGCTAAGGCAAGACAACAATAATAATAATAAAAAAAGAGCAATGGAATGTACACGGGAATAAAAAAAAACTAAAACTTTTCTTTGAATTTTAAGCATATAAAGTATAGGCTGCTTTGTTTCCAAATTATTTAAGTAAATAGTTCACTAAAGTTTTCTACTATAAATAAAGTTTCCAAAAATTTCAACATAATTTCTCAAGTTTGATTTTTTTTGTTTGTTTTTTTAAATAAAGTGCAGGGAGTTCAGTGTCAGCAGCATCTTTTATGAAATGGAAATGTAAATAAACTCCTAAACGGATAAATGCATGCAAAATTGCCAATGTAGCGAATTTGGGGTTTTCGTCAGTTCGTTAAAGGTTTCAAAAGATCTTTGCAAACAGTACAAATCGTAAGAATATGTTCAAAATGTTTTTGTGACAACTTTCTATGAACGAACATCGTGTAAATCCTGATGAAAACCCTAAATTTGCTACGTTCGCAAAAATTCACAGCTCAGTGAGATACCAGCTTTATTGGCCTTAATAAAAAGTATTGTGAAAAGGCCGATGCCGATATTTGGCATTTTGACAAATATCATCGGCCCGGCCGATCATCGGCCCGGCCCGAATGTGAATTCACCTGTGTAACAGAATATAATGGTATCCCACAGGGTTCAATTCTGGGGCCTCTGTTGTTGTCATTGTATCTGCTGTCCCTGGTTTCCATCTTTTAAGAGTGGTGGTTGTTTTAAAGTGCTTTATAAATATAAAAATATATACATAATATGAAATATATAAATATATCAATATAATTGAACATTTTGTTTTTCAGTAATGAAGGGTGTTCGGTGAATGGGCGTAGGAAACTGGTGGAGTTCAGTTCCTCCAACAAGGTTAAGAAGCACTGCTGTAGACTAAACATTACATTTTTTTTCTGTCTTTCTATTATCGTTATATCTCTTACGGAATTTTGCGAGATGTACGAGCAGATTGTCTGCATTCATATCCTAAAGAAGCCAAAACGTCCTCATCACATCACTTATTCACAAAAACGGTACTTTTGGCGCTTGGATTTGATAATACTGTCATGTGAGTCACAAGTGAAGCGCTAACAGATTTATTTTTGAAAAAGCTGTACTGCTAACAAAGCGAGAGCGGCATCAAAATATGCAGACTGCGAGACTTTGCTTTCTCGCTTCCTCTTCGTCTAGCGAATAAATGCACTTTGACATCTCTGGGGGAAACGGTTACTGGTTGCCTTCTCAAAGCGCAATGGAAAAATGGCCCTACTTCCCCTCCTGTTTTTGCAAAACTGGGAAAAAAAGAAAAAGAAAAAAAAAAAAAAAAGAGAGTTGGGTCAGGGAATATGACAAAACCCCGGGGGCTTTTAGAAATGGGATTAAAGGACATGAGACAACATGTCTTGTGTGATTATCACAGAATTTTTCGACAAACGCTAATTAAAATAAAAATAAGGGACCCCATTGATTTCTCTGGGGACCAAGTTATTTATATTTAGTTCAATTGAAGCCTGTATTGTAGGCTGTTATTTTGACAGATACACAACTGTTTTGGGACAGTACTTGGGGGAAAAATAGGTTGTTTTTTCTCTTCTTGTCATAACCTTATGAAATGGAAGAAAGGTTCATCTTGATGATGATGATGATGATAAGCCAGAAGCGTCTTTCTCACAGTCGGCTACTGTTGATTGTTCGCAAGTTTGTTTTTACATGCTCAGTGCAAATGGGTTCTCCTTGTAAACCAAGTTGTCTGAATATTTAAGCGGGCTTCAGTGTTTATAGTACATGCAAGCAACTTGCTGTGCATATCTGTTTACAAGATGTACTGCAATCATGTAAATGAGGCATCGTTTGTTCTTGCTGCTGCTTCACATGAATTTCTAATGTACATTTTAGCATGGATGACTGCGTGTTTTTACGATGTTTCAAGGCCCATAGATTAGCTTCTTTTTTTTTTCTGTTTTATGAAACACTATGCAGCAGCACCCGATTTAGTTTGTCATAGTCACTGCATCACAAGTACGCAGCGTAACCTTTGCAACTCTGCGCCATTTGCTTGAAAATGTCATTATCATACATGTTGCGTATGTACAAATTGCATAAGCAGGGTAACATATAAAGCGGTGGTGGTGTTTTCTTCTTTGACATCGGTTCCTCCTTTCTTTCCTCAGGTGCTCCAGTCATAGTCGGGATGAGCATCAACATAGCAAGCATCGATTCCATCTCAGAAGTAAACATGGTGCGTCTCAAAATGTGGCGTCATGATATATATATTGTCTTCAGTTTTAACGAAGCATTCAACGTGTGCTAAAGCAAATAAACTGAAAGTGAATGCTAATTTGACATGTTTAGATTTAACTTGAAGAACACGGAGCGAATACACCAGATGACTTGAGCAGTCTGGATGGTTCATACTGGATTAGAAGACCTCTGATGTAATTCAGAGCTCGATAGGCTAACAGAAGAATTTTAAAATCTATTCTCTGAGAGACAGGGAGCCAGTGTTGAGACCTCAGAAGAAGCAATGATGTGGTCTACTCTCTTGGTCACCTGAGAACATTGACGTGTACCATTGTGTGTCATCTGCATAGTTTTCTATTGTCTGAGCAAATGGAAGCATGTTAAACAGAAGAGGCCCCAGGATGGAGCCTTGGGGGACTCCACATGTAATTTTGGCCTGCTCAGATTTAAAGTTACATATTGACACAAAAGTATCCCTTCCCTTTATGTAGTGTTACATTGAATTGTAACAATACAAATGTATTTAAAAATACAATGTTCCCTCTTTCCAGGACTATACCATCACAATGTATTTCCAGCAGAGTTGGCGAGATAAACGTTTGGCCTATGGTGAATTGAACCTCAACTTGACTCTGGATAACCGTGTCGCAGATCAGCTTTGGCTACCAGACACCTACTTCCTTAATGACAAGAAGTCTTTTCTTCATGGAGTGACGGTGAAAAACCGCATGATCCGACTTCACCCCGACGGGACCGTCTTGTACGGGCTGAGGTAAAAAAAAAACACTGTGATCATTCACTAGACACAACATGAAGCACAGATCATTCTAAATCTATTCAGGGATGATTACCAACTGACTTACTACTTGTCTGTGTTACATGGCACTCAAATAGCAAAAGTTCATCCAGTATGTTAAAGTACCTGAATTAAGATGCATGAGGCAAGACACTTGACGAAAAAAAAAAAAAAAAAAGGCTGAAAATAAGTTTGTCAAAAATCATCCTGACAGTTGAGTAAATAGTCGAAATGCACAGAGGGACATATCTAAGATCCCTAAAACTAACACGGTGTCCTGAGGTTTCTTCAAAATCCGAATTAATTCAGGTGCTTTTCTTCACGTCTCTAAAAGAAAGTGCTGTGGAGGGAGTGGATGGAGCTGGAAATATGTTTTGTTCTATGAATAAAATGGCAGTGACAAGGTTTAGATCACACGGAGGGATGAATTATTAATGTGACAATCAGTGTTCAGACTCTCTGAATTGCTGGATTTGTTCTGACAAAGAAGGAGACGGAATAGGAAAAAGTTTTCTCTTTCCTCTTTTTATGACTCTTTAGAAGGCTATAAAACGTACCGGCACAATAGAAAAGCAATATCGGTGCTGTGGAGAAGCAGGCTCCAAAGGTTGAACTTTGAGGTCAATATTCAAGGTTTGCTCAGACTCATATCACAAGTTGGCAGCTTGAACTTCATGGAGTATGCCAATATTGTCAAGGGCATCAAGCACTAATCTCTCAGGCCTAATTCATAGGTGACCTAGACCCCATATATTTTTAGTAACCTCTAATTCAAGGCTACAACATTTATCACTTTTGGGACCATCCATCAATCCTTTGTCCATGCCGTTTATTCTATTCAGGGTCACAGAGAGCTGGAGCTTATCCAAGCTGACTTTGGGTGTGAGCTGGGGTTCATTCTGGGCTGGTTCTTAGCCAATAACAGGGCACTATTAACTCTTTTACTGCCACACGTTATCAAAAAAACAACCCCCAATACCAGCGGATTTCGAGCAGTCTAACTCATTTTTCGAAGCAAAAGGAATATTATGTTCTTTTGCCACATATACAGCATGGGTACCACGTGAAAGATCGCATTCCATTCTTTCATTAGAAAAAAGTATGTTTCTACCTTATTCTGTTCTTTAGTAATCACCATTTGAAAATAGGTCATTTGAGTGACATTGAGCGGAAATTGAAAAGAAAAGATACATTTTCTCCACAACAGTGACTTTGATAATAATATTTTTTGTTTAGTGATACTCCGTTAAATTAGGTTTAATGTTACAAGCTTTGATCATTCACGTCAGCCTAGAAAACGTTCTAGTTCATCAGATTGCGTCATGTTTCATTATAATTCGCAGCTCTAGTTAGGGCCCGAGCGGTTTAGTAAACTTGAGTTGAGTAATTCCATACACCGGCAGCCCATTGACAAGAGATACAATGCTGCCATCTGCTGGCCATAGTTAGTCGGTGTTTTTGATTTCACAACTCATTGGATGTTGCACTTACCACTGATATATAAAAAAAATAAAATAAAAAATAGTTGACGTCACTTAACGTTTATGGCGGCACACATCGTGATTTTACTAAACGTTATTAAAAGTTTTTGGCGGTCAAACCGTTAAGATCAGTGAACTATAATTTTGTTGACATATTCTGATGAAAGACCAAAGTTGGAATCAAGAACAAGAAATGCAATGACGTACGTCACAGCTGGCTTAAAGATTAATAATTGCATTTGTTTGGAGACTGGGTATGACTTGCTGCAATTGATCAACTTTGTAATATAGGCCTACATTTGATTTGTTTATCTGATGTCTCATGTTGGGAGCAACATTTTTCAATATTCCAATGGTAAATGCTGACTAGAACTTCCAGAGAGCTGTGGTTTGAAAGTTCTGGTAGGACTTATGGTCATTAAAATTTTTGAAGCCAAATTGATTTGTTTTGGGTGGTAATCTGTTTTATGAGATGCCAAGGAACAACACTGTGTTTTAGTGTTTTGATTTCAACTGCCGACATGAAAAGGAGTCCTGAGTCCCTTCAGTTAAAAATAGTAGTAGTTGGTCTTAAAATATTATGTGCAAATGAAGTTTATTTGCAGAAAGTGGGGAAGTCAAATCTGATCTGCATTGATCTAATTCAGGGTGTGACATGATGTTCACTCATTCCAGATCGGAACCAGACATACTGTATATTGGCTCCCATCCCATATACTATGTTTGTGAATATGCTCATTCATCCAGGTCATCATATTCTCAGGGCATTGAATCGATCGCACCCGTACTGTTCTGGTTGTCTTCTCTGTCCAGAATATGTAAGCCTTAAGGTAAAAATAGATGGATTACCACTCAAATTCCAAACTGCCCGAAGAGGTCTTTGGAAAGGAAATCAATTCACAACTGAAGTCCACCTTTTCAACACAATACCAACGCAAGTTAAACAAGAACGTTTCAGAAAGAAACTGAGACAACACAAAAAATGGGAACTGAATTTATGTATCCATCCATTTACTACCGCTTATCCGAGGTCGGGTCGCGGGGGCAGCAGCTTTAGGAGGGAAACCCAGACCTCCCTCTCCCCAGCCACTTCAACCAGCTCCGCAGGTGGGATCCCAAGGCGTTCCCATGCCAGCCGAGACATAGTCTCTCCAGCGTGTCCTGGGTCGTCACCGGGGCCGCCCGCCGGTGGGACACGCCCGGAATACCTCCCCAGGGAGGCGTCCAGGAGGCATCCGAACCAGATGCCCGAGCCACCTCAGCTGACTCCTCTCAACGCGGAGGAGCAGCGGCTCTACTCTGAGTCCCTCCCGGATGACCGAGCTTCTCACCCTATCTCTAAGGGAGAGCCCGGACACCCTGCGGAGGAAACTCATTTCGGCCGCTTGTATCCGGGATCTTGTTCTTTCGGTCACGACCCACAGCTCGTGACCATGGGTGAGGGTTGGAACGTAGATCGAGCGGTAAATCGAGAGCTTCGCCTTTTGGCTCAGCTCTTTCTTCACCACGACGGACCGATACAGAGTCCGCATCACTGCAGACGCTGCACCGATCCGCCTGTCGATCTCCCGCTCCATCCTGCCCCCACTCATAAACAAGACACCAAGATACTTGAACTCCTCCACTTGGGGCAGGATCTCATCGCCGACCCAGAGAGGACACACCACCCTTTTCCGACTGAGGACCATGGTAAAAACAATTAAAAACAGTAAATTTACTCAACCAGAGAGCGTGGTTTTGAGTAAAGGGTTGAATTTTGCCTTGATCTGATTGATTGATCTGATTACAGCAACTGATTCTGCTCTTTGGACGAATGACCAACAGAAAAGAGACACACTGTGACTTCAGATCTTTGTGACTGCAGTTAAACTTGTTTCCAGGAGAAAGTAAAATCCCTGCTACAGTTTGGCTTTAGCCACACGCTCAATGCCGATAGAGTTAGAAGCACATGTGGCTAAAGGGAGGGTTTTTACTTTCTGTACCTGGATTGGAAACATCTGGTTTCTGAGTAGAAATGGCCTAATGAGATGATACTTTGGATTCCACACTAACACTCAGGTTAGAGCTGTCTTATCTAAGATTGTGCATGTACTGATGAAGCCTGCTCGAATGAGGCGGCGAAAGGTCTTTCAACGGTCCTATTGCGTTCGAGTCAATGCTCTGTGAATCTCATGTGAGCAAATCATATAGTTACTAATATACATCACATGCTATTGTTGAAGCAAACCTTTCTTTAGTCCCTTAACTCCTGCTTTAGTCGTTGGCTAAAATAAAGCAACCAGAAAATGGACCGAGACCCTGACAAAATGGCGCTGAAACCCCTCGCTTCCGAATCTGAATTAACATTCCCAGCTGCACCACTCAAGGTTCCACTGGAGCCATAAAAGTACTAACATGAGCGGAGAAGATTGGATGGGAGCCAGAAGAAAATGGGATTACACCTGCACTTTGCACATCCGCTGATTGTGTGCTGCAAGAAACGGGAATCTTGTTGATACGGATTCTGGCATTAGCTCGTCCACCGAACATCTGCCGAGGTGCTTGTTTGTTATTATCACTCTCCGCATAATAGTTACTAACAGATTGCATCATGACCTTGGATCAGTCCTCATCATCATGTTTTGTTTTTTTTCTCACCTGAACTTGCTGAGTGATTTGACTTGATAAATTACTACGTCCCGTTGTATTTTATTAAAAACTAGGCGTGTCAGGCAATTATAATTTTTGAATTGCAATTAATTGCATGCCTTCAAGAGTTAACTCGAGATTAATCGCAAATTTTATATCTGTTCTAAATGTACAAATTATTTGTTTTCTAAGTTTTTATACCCTTGTTAAAGGGATACTTGACTCATTGAACAATTTTCAGCAGTGGAAGTTCATATTTTGCCCAGAATGAATTTGATGTCATTATTTTTCATGTACAATTAATACCTTTTAAAAAGTTATTTTTCTACTAGCTGTCGGCTGATGATATCACCTGTGCTGAAGAAGTATATAACGACCAATCATGGCTCAGTTTACTGACCAAACCCAGAAAACGGGTGAACCATGATTGGCCATTACCTACTTCCTCAGCACAGGTGATGTCATCATCAGTCGACAGCAAGTAGAAAAATAACTTTTTAAAGGTATTAATTGTACATGAGAAATAATGAAGTTGCCAAATTCATTCTGGAAAAAATATTAACTTTTCACTGCTGAAAATTGTTCAATGAGTCAAGTATCCCTTTAACATAAAAGTGGGGGAAAAATATTAAACGAATGGAAACATGGCTGCATTTTTTAGTCATTGAAACCGTAATTTCATAATAATTCACAAAATTGAGTTAAAATTAAAAAGGTGTACCGAGTGTGATATTGATTTGTGTTGAGGGCATTTTTCTGCCACTAGATGGCATAATTGCATTTGTAAGACGTTGGTGACTGCTCAGTTCGTTTTTCTGTGTTTTTAATTCCATTTAAGTTCTTTTGAGGTGACCGCATATTTCCTATTTTCTCTGCAAGCAAGCCGCATCGGCAGACTGTGTAGGTGTCAGGAGTGTTGCTCATACATCTGACGCAGACTTCACTGTCTGGAGTCCACCTCCAGACCAGAGACGGCGAAAATAAACGCAGACTTGCCTTCTCTTTTGTTTTCACCATTCGCAAGTGTTTCCTCACAATGTCCGTGCCGTCGTCATCCTCATGAGCTCGACAATGAACGTGCCGCCAACCATCTCTAGTGGGGACTCAACATTGTTGACCCATATCTACTGACTTCTCCAAATCCCAGACCGTCTCTCCATGGCACTTAACATGTGCCTACTCCATGTTGGATCTCCCCCTGACTTGTTGGCTGTCACAGATGAGCACATTTTTTATTCATTGTGGGCTTTTGTTCTGAGTGCCAAGGGGGTTAAGAATTCTTCTCTGTCCATTAGTCCAAGCTGCTGCCAGGTTTTCTCTACGTCACAAGGCTGCCGGGAGCACTAGCTTGTGTCTTTTTGATTACATGGGAATAGACTCTTCTGCTTTTGTTTCATCTCAAATATTTTATGTTTTGTTTTACATTGGCATACCTCATTCCATTGTAATATTATTAATCGAAATAATGGCTAAACAATAAATCACTCAAGAGGTGTAGCTATTTTGCTGCAATGCCAATGACAGTCGCCCACAAAAAAAACAAAAAACTTGTTTTAACATTTGTGAATGAATAATCAATTATGAACAACAAATGTACATAAATAAAAATGATTAAGTATAAACTAGTGTTGTTCCGATACAGTTTCTTGGCCCACGATACCGATTCCGATACCAAGCTTTGCAGTATCGGCCGATACCGATACCTAAGGTTTTTTTTTCCTCAACATGAAAAAGCTGTTCTGCCATTGGTTCAGAGCATTCAAGGGCAGTAAACATGTCACACATCAGTGAATGTCGTGCACGAGCAAGAAACGAGATGCTACATCCAAAGTCCTATCGTAGCTTTGGAATGAATGGTATCGCATGTTACTTGTGAGTAATCACCGATACTGATACCACTGTTTTAATGCAGTATCGGCGCCTCTGCCGATACCAGTATCGGTATCGGAGCAACACTAGTATAAACTACATGAAATGTTCATATTAAATAAAACAAGTAGTGCTATTATGATTTTTCCATAAAAATATCTTACTTTACATTTAGCTGATTCAGGTAACAGCAAATGGCTGTTTATTATTTGTCTACGTGTAGATTGTCAATCTAGTTATTGCAACTGTACACAACAATTAACTGTCACTCTAGATTGTTTGTTTGTTTTTGAGAAAACGCGGTGACTATTTTATTTGGTTCTTCATTGTCCCACTAATTTCGGAAAACGCTTACTCTGGCTGCAAACCCCACCACTGTTAAAAAACAAAAAAACGAGCAGTTGTTCAAAATAACAAAGATCATGTAGCAATTTCCACTACTGCCCGAAGCTGGCTGGGATAGGCTCCAGCACCCCCGAGACCCTTGCGAGGAGTAAGCGGTTAAGAAAATGGATGGATGGATGGATGGGTTTCATTTGCTATACTTGTTTAGCTGTATACAGTTTCTCCCACTCTGCATACAAAGGCTAACGGGTGTTATTAATGGCATTGTTGCTTATTTGCAACTTTTTACATGGGAAGTCTAATTGCCAAGGACCTCTCCGATTAATGTAATTAGGTCTGATGTTATCTCCTCACATAGTGTATCAGCGGCGTGTCGCCCCGCTGTACGCAGTTCAGCGGAGGAGTGCTGCGAAGGCAGCGGGGAGGTGTAGCACAGCAGAATGGTAACAAATGCAGTCTGAGCAGCAGAATGCTTGTGCAGCAAGAATGCAGCTCAGTGTCATTGTGAATAATAGATATCACACACCGGTCACACACATTTCGTTTACGAGGCTTCTTCTCCTGCCTCCCGATATTATCAGCTTCAGTGCTTGGGTCTGGATTTTGACCATTTCGAGACTGCATCAGTCGAAAACAACAAAGATGTGCCAATCTTCTTATTAACGGCTTGCTCCTCACAAGGGTCACGGGGGGTGCTGGAACCTATCCCGGGGTACACCCTGAACTGGTTGCCAGCCAATCGCAGGGCACACAGAGACGAACAACCGTACCTAGGGACAATTCGGAGTGCCCAATTAACCTGCCATGCATGTCTTTGGATGTGGGAGGAGACCGGAGTACCCGGAGAAGACCGACACGGGCACGGGGAGAACATGCAAACTCCACCCGGACTTGAACCCGCGTGCTCAGTACTGGGAGGCGGACGTGCTAACCACACTTTCACCGTGCCACTCAGGCTAGAACATACTGCTCAAAATGTACTTTAACACATTCACTGCCAGCCCAGCAAAAATGCATTATTTGACGTCTTTTTCCGTCAATGAGTTAAGATGAGATGTAACCAAAATTGACGGATTTTTAAGCAAAATTTGCCTTAAAAAAAGAAAAAAGGAAAAAGGATGCTGCAATATAATCACAAAATATATTGGCACATTGTGTTTAACACATTCACTGCCAGCCCAGCAAAAATGCATTATTTGACGTCTTTTTCCGTCAATGGCAGTCAATGAGTCAAAGGCTAAAATGTCTGACACTGTAATTGGTTTTGGGGGGTTTTTTTCTTCAATTTTGCATTTTCAGGTGGATGCTGAGCAAATGAAAGCTTCCATAAATGAGATGAAGAGATAGAATTACTCTAATGTGCTGCACTTGAAAGGCAAAATATACACATACATTTTTATCGTTATGCACTTTTGTCTTTACCGTTACGGAAATAAGTGCATTTCAGTGGGCGACCGCCATTTGCTCTGTCAATGGTTTCTACCAACAAAAATCTGGAAAAATTTAAGTCCGTATAAATGAGACAGAACTTCACGTTCGCGCCCGGCCCCGTTTGCGACACGCCACCCCCCGCTCTGCGATTGGCTGGAGTGTTGTAAACACTGTCTTTCCACAGAAACATCCCGCTGTTTACAAAACAAACACAAAATGGCAAAATACAGGCTGGAGGGGTCCGGGATTAGGACAAAAACACCACCAAAGATTAACATAAACCCAGATGTGTAGACTGAGAGAAAGTTCGTGTGTACATCCTGTATTTGAAAAGTGCATTTTCCTGAGTGAAACCGGCAGACTTCGCCTTTAAAGGACGGCTACCCTTATTAAACCGAGACACAATAAAAAATAAATCAATAAGTGAGGACAGCTGACATTTTTTTTGAAGTTTCTTTCTGACAAAACCCTAACATTTGAACAGGGGTGTGTAGACTTTTTATATCCACTCTATGCACGTCTTCCTATCACTTGGCTAACGTCACAGACAAACCTATGCATATGCACCCTTTTCAAAGCTTGCATTATTTCTGTCTTCTCCCCCCCCCAGAATAACCACCACCGCTGCTTGCATGATGGACCTGAGAAGATATCCTCTTGATGAACAGAACTGCACCTTGGAAATTGAAAGCTGTAAGTAAATGCCAAAGTATCCGCTGCTCTCACCAAGATCTAAGAATACAAACACGTTGGCCGCTGATATCGTCACCTTTTGAAATATGAATTATGACATGCATCTATGAGGAAATAAGCGCTGGTGACTAGCAACAAAGTGTGTGCTTGACGTGTGGGTGGTAGCCAGATATGCAACGTCTGTTCTCGTTCCAGCGTGAGTAACTGCATCAGACAGTATTGCGAAGAGTTTGGGTTCGTGTGGGAATAAAAAAAAATAAAAAATAAAATGTCTCCTTAAAGTCATTGTGGGTTGTAATATCGTTGCTCACTGAAATGGTTTTCAAAAAGTCAAGATATCTGCTCAGATCCGAATGACTTTACAGCGGAGTGCATCATTCGTCAGAGGGACCTCCGCACGGCGCACCTTTTACGAGATGCATCGTCCCATTTCGTGGTTATTTCTTGACCGTGTGCTTTTTTGTTTCCCGTTTTTCTCCCGGGGGCCGTGTGACAGACGGATACACCACGGACGACATTGTGTTCTTCTGGCAAGGAGGGGACAACGCTGTGACGGGTGTCGACAAGTTAGAGTTACCTCAGTTCTCCATTGTGGACATCCGCTTGGTCTCCAAAGAGGTGTGGTTTACGACAGGTAAGCCTTCGACGGATTGAAGACAATTATCAGTCTCATGTTTATTTAAAAAAAAAAGAAGAAAAAAACAGCATTAGCCATGACTGCTACATTGCTGCTCTCAGTTTCAAGCTTTATTTTTTGAAACGTACAATTCATTTGAAATGAAAAAGAGGTGATAAACTTGTGTTAAGAAGGACATTCAAAATGTTGCACCAGGAGAAATATATATTCTCCAGCTGGAGAGTCTTGCTTGAGAAACTTGCTTTGAAAGAGCTACAATTTAAAAAAATAAATTTTAAAAAAAAATCTTTTTTTTTTTATTTTATTTTTATTTTTGTATTTTTTTTTTAAGAAACGTTTTGATTACAGCCACTGCAAATGACTGTCAATAAATACTTAGGAATGAACATTTGAAGGACAGTGGTGAATGTCAACTTGTAAGAAGTCCACAATGAAAAACATAAATCTTTGGACAAAGTTAAAAAAAAAATAAAAAAATAAAAAGCTGTAATTTGTTACAGCTACATTTATTGGTTTTCTCAAATTATATTCATGGTTTGTTTGAAAGCATAATTTTCAAATTTTCAATTTAACATAAAAAAAACTTGCTTTTTGCCAAAGCTAATAATAATAATAATAATTTCATCCTAGTATTTTTTTTACATTGGCATGAACTAGTTAAAATGCTAATTTTGTTATAGCTAAATGTAGTTGTTTTCTCAAATCATACTCGTACATGATTTGGTTGAATGTATTATTTTCAATTTAATATAAATCAAAAGACTTTTATTTACCCAAGCAGGAAAAAAAAAAAGTTACATTCAAGTAAATTTATATGTTGGAATAAACTATTTAAATTGCTGTCAAATCATATTGATGATTTGGTTGAAATAATTATTTTTAATTTAATATAAATAAAAAAAATATTTTGTTTAAGCAGAAAAATGAGTTGCATCCAAGTATATGTTTTACTTTGGAATAAACTCATTAAACTGCTGTAATTTAATTTAGAGTAATCTTTTGAGTTTGCAAACTATAAATAAGTCGATGTAGCTGAACCAGAGGGCTCTTGCCTGGTTGCTTTTATTGCTTTTTGCATCAGCATTTTAGGTACCTGCTTGTTTAAATCTAACTGTAATAAAAAAATAATAATCATAAAAAAAAAAAAACTTATGGTACAACTATTTTGACATTTCTCAGCAAAATATCCACTCAAATGACTGACTTAAAAGTACGTGTTTTGTCCTTTAGTGTGCAGCCGCGCATTGCAATCACCTTTGAAAATGGCCTTTCAGTAATGTTTAGAGGACAGAGGGAGCGAGAAGGAAACAGCGAGCAGCTCTCTGTGACAAGTCTCAGAGGGATGCTGGAGCGGCCTGCTGAGATAGGGGCTTGCAGAAAAATGTGCCGTGTTTGCGACTTTGTGCCATGTTTAATTGGAATCGAACTTGTCCCTGGAAAGGAATCCATCGCTTTGGGGAAATTAAGTGCTCCATCCGAACAAACGGAGAAATGACTACCCTGCACGTTGTCAAGTGCCGAGTTTTGGCACTCTTAACACTTTCCCTTTTTTTTTTTTTTCCAAGCGTTTCACTCTTCCTCGATCTTATCCGCGCTGTCACTTCATTGTTTCTGCTTACAGGTTCTTATCCGAGGCTTTCGCTGAGTTTCAGGATTAAGAGGAACATTGGCTATTTCATCTTGCAGACATATATGCCCTCCATCTTGATCACCATTTTATCTTGGGTCTCCTTCTGGATCAATTATGATGCCTCTGCAGCTCGGGTGGCCCTGGGTAAGTTACATCCGTGCGCATTGTATTTGAAAATTCAACTTTTTTTTTTTTTTTTTTAAAATAATTATCATAATGCAGTATCATAAGCACATTATTGTGACATTTTATTTTTAGGGGTGTCGAAATTAGTGCATTAATTTTGAGTTAATTTGAAGGTCCTTTACCGCCACGATTTTTTTTTAGTGCACGATTAATGACCGTTTCTTACTTCGAAAGCCTGGACTGGGAAAATTCCAGTCGCAATGCAGCAGACACGTCGTCAAAATTTTGCAGTAATAAATGTAATAATAATGCATATATTTGTGGAGACTGTGATCAAGTTGTATTTTACAATTTGAAAAATGTGCAGAAATTCACAAGTGACTTCATGTTAAAGATTAGATAGCTCTTAATATGAAGAGAAAAGAAATGCACTGAGCTGTCACCGTCTTACAAATGCAATTATGCCATCTAGTGGCAGAAAAATTGGTTTTTTTTAATAGTAAAGTATATATTGAAATCAATTTTATGAATCATTATGAAATTGCTGTATTAATGATTAAAAGATGCAGACATATTTCTATTAGTTTAACATTTTTTCCACTTTAATGTGAACAACTCGTGATTAATCGTGTAATCGTGAGTTAACTATTGAAGTCATGCGATTAATTGATTAAAAAATGTAATCGCTTGACACCCCTATTTATTGTGTGTATATATATATAATTGCTCCTTATGCAAGTCTTAAATATGATAAAAATGTTGACAATATTGTCACATGAAGAAACGTATAATCGCAAATACGCGTGCATAAAATTCAGTTTTGGGTTTGCAAATGAAAGGGACATTTTACGCAATCATTTAGCTACTGGAACACAAGATCAAATGTGTCTTCTACTGATTTTGGTGTACGTCTGTGTGCTTGTGGGTGTGCTGCTGTATTCAGGTGTGACAACGGTGCTCACCATGACAACAATTAACACCCACCTTCGGGAGACTCTCCCAAAGATCCCCTACGTGAAAGCCATCGACGTCTACCTCATGGGCTGTTTTGTGTTTGTGTTCCTGGCCCTGCTCGAATATGCCTTTGTAAATTATGTGTTCTTTGGCCGCGGTCCGGCACAACAGAAGAAAATCAATGAAAGGCTGAATAAAGTCAACAATGAGCGCACACGATACGAAGAGAAGCGCCTAAGGGAACAGGTTTGCATCTTCGTCTGCTTGCCTCTGTTATATTCCTCCTCATTACGTCACTCAGACTTTAAGTAAACAAAAAGAAGTCGAATATTTTTGAATAGTTAACACACATTCCTTAACCAGAGTAATCTTCTCGAAGCACAGTTCACCAGCCATCATCCATTGCTTTCCTCTCAAGCACTGATTGCTTTTTATCGAGCATAGCCCCTTTTTCATTGAGACTGAACCCAACAGTGGTGTAAACATTCTCATTTCTCATTTATAGGTGGTTGTCACAGTTGGCTTCATTCATTCTCACCCCGCTACCTTGTAGTTAACATACAAAAAAAAAACAGCATGATGATTATTATGATCAAGGCTCGAAATAACAAATTTTTTGCAGACCAGATTTGCGAATCATTGATTTTATTTGTGTAGCAAATTTCTAATTTTGTAGAGCAAATTATTATTTTTTATCATCATTATTATTTTATTTTATTATTTTATTTTTTTGCACATTATTCCCAGGAACCTGAAGCAAGGGTTTATAATATGAATATGAGTATAACTAATAAATAATTGTTTTTCTTTTTTTATATACAATTAATTTGTATTTCTAAAATTCATAATGTATTTAACATGTATTTTTTTTAAATGTACTGTAATGTAGAGCTGTCAAAGTTAATCAATTAATCGAGAAGTAATCAATTATTAAATTAATCAACTATTTTAATAATCGAGTAATCGCTTGGAGACATTTTTTTATTTTTATTTTAAATGGTCCAAATCCTCTAATTTCAGAATACCAACACTAATTGTTAACTGATTTCTGTCATCCTTCACGAAAGAAGACTGATTATCTTCTAATCAAAATATGACATTTGCAAACATCTGTTTTTACTTTGAGAAACAATGACCGAATCGGTAACATCGTACAACATCAATCCCCTCCCCCGCTATTTTTTTTTAATCACTATACAAATACGAAGTACGAAATAAACACCAATTACTGATTAATAAACAGTAATCTGGGAGATAAATGCTTTTCTAATACACTTTAATACAAAATTAAAATCAATCTGATTATTCGATTAATCGATTCTAAAAATTTTCGTTAGTGACAGTGCAACTGTAATGTAATTATGTATGGCGTAGCATAGCCAAATTAATTTCTGTTTCCGGTTCTGTGTAGCAAATTTCTCTCCGGAGTTCAAACACTTTATAAATTTGCCTGCTGTTCAAAGTTGGATGTTCCCACTTTAACGCAGTTCCAGCCAGATGTCTGTGAAAGGTGGACTCAATTGCATCAAGCACTCAATTTCGCTATTAATCACGTTAGCCATGTCAGTGTTATGTTAGCTTAGCAATTATGCTAATTATTATGGTCTCTCTGCCGTTCCTCATCTTTTCAACGCTAGCCATGTCAGTCTTAGGTTAGCTTAGCAATTATGCTAATTTTTATGGTCTCTCTGCCATTGCTCATCATCTCTTCAACGCTAGCCATGTCAGTCTTGGGTTAGCTTAGCAATTATGCAAATTATTATGGTCTCTCCGCCGTTGCTCATCATCTCTTCAACGCTAGCCATGTCAGTCTTAGGTTAGCTTAGCAATTATGCTAATTATTATAGTCTGTCCGCCGTTCCTCAACATCTCTTCAACGCTAGCCATGTCAGTCTTAGGTTAGCTTAGCAATTATGCTAATTATTATAGTCTGTCCGCCGTTCCTCAACATCTCTTCAACGCTAGCCATGTCAGTCTTAGGTTAGCTTAGCAATTATGCTAATTATTATGGTCTCTCCATCGTTCCTCATCATTTCTTCATGCGAACGATACTTGTCAAATGTTAGCTTATTAGCCGTCGCATGGGGTTGATTATTAATGAGGTGGGAGCGAGTCTGCAATATGTTTAGCCACATTAGTAGCTAGCGAAGTTTGTTGTTAGCTAGCTGTCTGTGGCATAAGTATGAAGGTTGACTGCCTACGTGTGTGGATGTGATTTAATAAGGTGCAAAAATCCAAAATTTTGAAACAATGCAATGCGAAATCGCTTATTTCGAGCCTTGTGATGAGATTTTAGGTAGAACGGTCAGACTGAATGACGCCTCCCGTTTCTGTGTGTAAGATACTAATGCTAAGCTTTACTGTCTTGAATGCATTGTGTAACCAAATGAAAATGTGCTTACTTGCCCAGTATTTGATAGTCGTTTTAATGTTCTCTTCATTTTTCTTTCACATTGCAAGGACTCCATTTCCGTGCCGTTTCAAACCAACACCTTCAGGTCATTTACACAGCGAAGAAATCTGTATCTCGAGGAACAAAGAAAAGTTGGGGTACATGTATTTAGAAATCATATAAGCTGCAGGCCATCCTTCACTATTATTCACTTGCTTGAAGTTGTTGAACTGCCAAACTGATTCCAAAATAGCTGGTTGCCGTCAACACTTCAAATACAATTTGTCGCTTCAGAATGTTTTTTCGAGTCTAAATTCGATATGAGCAACACAAGTGACCTTTACAACAATAATAAGGATCTCTTAAATGGCTAATTTACTTAATTAGCCATTTTCGGCAGAAGAAAGATGAGATTTTAAAACGACATCACACCTTCTCAGGGCTCAGGTAACTATTCACGACCAATCACGGCTCAGCTAGCGAACGTCACATGACCCGACCCAGACAACCTTGAGTCTTGATTGCTTGTTACCTGAGGCCTGCGAACCTGTGATGTTATTTTCAGTCGACAAGTGGCAAAATGTTTTTAAGAGGCATTAATTGGACGTGAAAAATAGTGAAAATAGCACTTTAATTATAGACAAAATATTAACTTTTACTACTGGGGGGAAAAAAAAGGGCTAAATAAGTGAAGTATGCCTTTAAAGTCAAAACAAATATCACCAACCTCTCTAAAAACAATATTCATGTTTGTGGAATAGGAGTTAAGCTGCACCAAGTCACGTGGCGGCCATTTTGTCACTTGGTGTCACCTTGAAATTGTTATGGAGGGTTGAGGGCACAGGTGCAGGAAAGCAGGGAGAGGAGGAAGAGGTGCCGTTAAAAAAAAAAAAAAAAGCATTTAACTAAACAAAAAACAAGGAGATCTGTCTGACAAAACATTAAAAAAAAAAAAAGGCAAAACGTGCGGGACTTAAGGGCAAAAACGGGAGTATGACGGGAGGAAAGCATACAATGGATCGACGCAGACAGAGGGGAGACAAGAGCCTAAATAGACACACACTAATTGACACAGTGAGACACACCTGGGCAAGACACGAGTGGCAGAAGGTGCTTGGTTGACACATTGAGGAAGGGCAGGCAAACACAGGTGGGCAGGACGAAGCTTGACAAGATTTAGGAGGGCACACAAGGACAACAACGCAAAAACTCAGGTCATGACCGAAAAACACAAGGATAAAATCCAACTCAACCTGAACAATGACCTAAGTAAAAATAAAAACCCAACCCAAACCATGAAAAAAAAATGACATTACAGTTGCTCAGGTAACAACCAATCACGACTCATCTTCAGAAAGCAGGTGAACCGTGATTGGTTACCGCCTGAGCTCTGAGCAACTGTGATGTCATATTCTGGAGACAGCAAGTGGCAAAATGGCTGCCCCGCCTGTGATGGATAAAAACGGATACATTTTACTGCTTAACTCATATTCCACAAATGCAATATTAATCAGTTTGTTTGAGTTGACTCCCCCCCTTCACCCATAATATCTCAGCTTTTTTGAAACCAGTTTGCACTTCTATCATGTACGTCTGAACGTAAAAGCTATTTTTTTTTGGCATGCTAGAAATAACATTCCATATCACCTCTTCATTTTGCTTAAGTTTGAAAATCGGTGTAGGATTTAGTGGAGTTGAACAATTTTGGGATTTTTTTTTTTTTTTTTTTTGGGGTCTTCGTCGGCAACAGCCCACATTGACGCCCGTCTGTTGGCGCCCGCAGGTGGACGCGTACGGCAACATTCTCCTCAGCACTCTGGAAATGAACAACGAGGTGATGCCTTCGGACGTGGGGAGCAGCGTCAGTGACTCTCGGAATTCCGTCATGTCCTTTGACAGCTCCGGGGTCCAATTCAGGAAGCCCATGGCGCCCCGAGACGGCTTCGGCCACCACTCGCTGGACCGGAGCGCGATGCGGAGCCGGGCCAACTGCCGACTACGGCGGCGCTCGTCCAAGCTCAAGTTGAAAATCCCGAACCTGTCGGACGTAAGCACCATTGACAAGTGGTCGCGGGTGATATTCCCGATCACCTTTGGATTTTTCAACCTAATCTACTGGTTGTACTATGTGAATTGATGTGCATCCCACTAGGAATCATGGGCCATATTTTGAGAGCACATTAAATTGGCTTTGATACAGTTCTAAAATATGTATACACATACAGGTTGAACATATGTATATGCATATTTCTATACAGTATATTATATTTCTATATACACACACATGGAACCTGACGGACTTTTCTGCTGTACAAAGTATTAATAGGATGACTTGAATGTTTCAAAACAAAATCGTGAGAAGAATTTCAGTTCCTTTTTCCTCCTGAAGCAAACGAACAAACGCAAGATCCCCGCAGGGATTTTTGGAACTTACAGACTGCATGATATTTTTGCTACTAAAAATGGGGGGGGAAAAAAAAAAGAAGAAAAAAAAATGAAGCAAAAGCTCTTGAGATAGAGAAGACGCCCAACCATTGACTTTTTATTGATTCTTGTTGTAATCAGAAATCCTCATGAAATCAGCTTGTCTGGTTGGCTGAGCAAGGTCCTTGAACACCTCCCCCGGCCCCGCCCCCTCACCTGCTCCACCCATGTAGCCCATGAATTCAAAGTGCACGAAAATCTCCGATTCCGCCATGTACAGCAACCTTGTTTGGAGTATTTTTTTTTTTTTTGTATTTTATTTGAAGTGGTAGCGTTCTATTGATCAGACATCAATCACGTGATGTTTGACCGTCACTTTTGTGCACCGGAGTCGAGGTCAACTTCGAATTCTATTTTCAGGTGAAAGGAGGGCGGGCGGGGTCTACTTTTATTTTTGGTTCAAAACAAGTGCTGATTATTGTAGATATGATTTGTGTCTTGAAAAAAAATACTGTGATTTCAGAGTGTGGGGAAATGTTCTAAATAGGGCATTATGAGATCAAAGTTAAAGTTTCACATGGGCCATTTTGATTGTTTTGGGGAAAAAACATTGTGTACATTTATCATTAAGTGATTTCATGAAAAGTATATTTGTAATGTTTATTTCCTCTTGTTGATTGAGTCACATGCGCTTTTAGATGCAGCGTTCATGGACGTCATTCTTGCTTTGTGAAAAAGGAAATGGGCGGGGCGGGGACTGGGGTGGGAGTGATGTCGCTTTTTGTGATTGGTTGGAACCAAGCTACAGTAAAAATGTTGCAATTACGTATATTCGACAAGTTGACATATTAGGCCACAGTTTGTTTTTTTTATTGTACTTTTTATAATTTATTTGTATGTTGACCATCTCCGTTGTTGGACTTGTTGGCATAACTGGAACAGTTAAAAGTACACAAATGGGAGGGGTGGAGTCAAAGTTATGAAGCGAAGTTTAATGCCGAGTTGCAGCTAAACAGTGCACTTATTTGCATCAAAATGAAATGCAAAATGTAGCTTTTAAGTTTGATTCAGATTAGAAAATCTGATTTGTAATAACCCCCCCCCCCCAAAAAAAAAGACACTTCAATGGCATTTCCAGGGTGACAGAACGAGAGGGTCTTAGACTGTGTAGCAGACATACATTTGTTTTTGTTTGTATCTCGATGTAAGGTTATCATCCTCTTCAACTGCATTGTAGGAATGCATAAAATACGCATAAAATTATGACCACTATATGAATAACAACACTTGGCCATTACACAGACAGGGCATGAAAACGGAAACATATTGCAGTATTAGTAACTCCCATTCTTTTAGGATGAGTGTGGCAACTTTGTCCCTTCGGCCAGAAGATTTGTGAGGTCAAAGGTCACTGACATAGAACCTGAGAGCGCTAAATCAAGGTGTTTCTCAATACTTGTTTGCATATAGTGATTTCAAAAAAAGACGTTCCGTGGAAAATGTGAAATATGAGGAGCCAAAATTAATATCCACGATTGCAGTCTACAGTGAATTAAGGCAGCACTGTACTATCAGTTTTCTGCACTCGGTGTGTATGCATAAGGTGTCTCTGAAATGTAATGCTGACTGGAAAATGATAATTTATGAGGGGAGATTGTCCACTTAATGATTTGTTCACATTTTGTAGTGACTTCCTGTAAATCATTAAATGTGAAGGCTGCGTTTTGAAGACAAGGTAACAAATAATTAAACGATCAAATATATATATAATTTTTTATTTTATTTTTTTAATGTTAGATCTCCCATACAAAAATCCCACTTTTGTTAAAATGCGTAAAATTTACGATTTGCAATTGGAATGTTTGTATTGCAGCCCCCACACCGTATAGTGTATTTATCCATAATTGGTCAAGTAGAACATTTTATCATTTTGATCTTTTCTTTAGCATATTTCAGATGTAAGTTAGCGGTTACAGATTAGGGATGTAACGATATCCAAATGTCACGATACGATATCAGGATATGAAGCTCATGATACGAAAATTATCACGATATTGTAGACGATATTTTAAAAAAGGTCACAATATTGTAAAAAATAATTTGCTCATATTTAAAGAAATCGCACAACATTGTGCTTTTGTACATAACAATGTTATATTATTATTATTATGTTTTATTATTAAGTTTGTTATTAAGCTCCTCTGCATATTGACTCGGTTCCCCTTCATCTGACCGTTAGCGTGAATTTTAAACATAGAAGGGCCAAAACATGCGTTGTGGAAATTAAACTGCAGTACAAAAAACTAGCCACCAGAGGGGGCTACAACTGCACAAATGGAAATCAATCTGACTTTTTTTTTTATTTAACAGATGTGTTGCATTTAAATATCGTGAACATGCCGACGATAATATTGTGGCAGTTTTAATATCACGATATCGCACTTATCGTTACGTCCCTATTACAGATATGCATATTCACTCTTGTTCTTTCCAGCGTCCACGTCCTTCATGTTATTGATCATTCTCGAAAAAGGTGGTAAGAATTGTGCAGGCACGGTTCGCATATATTGTAGTTTTCTTTTTGGTCATTCCTCTGCAAAGGCAATGTGATGGTTGTTTGCAAAAAAAAAAAAAAAAAAAAAGTATTTGTGTTTGTATTTGAAAACTAACTCGAGTATTTTATATTAACAAAAGCAGCCCCTTGCATGCATCACGTGACATTCTATTTACCTGTCACGGCTTTCTGGGTGTGGAATTCGCACATTCATCCCAGCGGCTGTGAGGACCTTATTTTTTTTGACGATTTTTCTATTGGTATATATGTTTCTACAAGATGGAGCTTTTTGTTCATTTAACACATGTTCAAGGTGTGGAAGGGCGAGAAAGTGTTCAATGTGAATTTTTCTTGCCTCTAGTGTATATGTGTAATTACATGTGAATTGTACTGTAAATATGATCTCTTTCACTTAATACTTCTTAATGCATGAACAAAAACGCGGCAGTTCGTTAAATACCAACTAGCCTCACTTGCTAAATGGCATGGACCGCTTCTCTAGCATTGGCATACTTCAGCAAATGAAATCAAGAAAAACACGTGTTGACAAAATAATGGAGAATTCAACAAGTCCTCTCACAGTGACGGAGTTTGTGGAGACTGTTGAGGTTCATCCGTCCCCACAAAGTGCAAAGCTAACGTCGACTCGAGGCTTTGGCTCACTGTCGGCAAATGGGGAGGGCGTCGACTTGAATGACGTTTTTCGAGTTGCTGCTTTGCCCGAGTCGCCGCATCCGAACCAACTGTAGGATGTGCAGGAAAATTCAGCACAGCGTACTTGCAAGCGTTTACCTCAGCCATCAACCAATCACTAATCACCTTTTTTTTTTTTATTTTTTTTTTTTTATTATTACTTATATAAAAATCTAGATTTTTTTTTTTTTTCCTTTTAGGAAAAAAAGGGCATTATGGCCAAGCAGGCTTATAGCGACTAGAGGAGCAGGATATGCCTTAAGAAGGCGAGTGGGATGTTTTTCCTGTTCCTCAAAAAAAAAAAAAAAAAAAAACTGTCATGTGTGCCCTTAAGCAAGGTACATAGCCAAGTCCTCGTGCAGCTGCTCCCTTTGCCAACAATAGATCTTAACATGTGAAGAAGTAAATATGTTCAGCTAAAGCATGTCTCGGGTAGTAAGGGGTAAAGTGATTCCTGCCAAAAAAAAAAAAAAAAAAAACGAAAAAGGAGTGTTGAGGCCAAAAATTAAATCAGCAGATTAAAGTCAGTTGTGTTTTTTTTCTTTCTCAGGAACATACCGATATTAATATTAATGAAACCGCTAATAAACTTGACAAGATCCTTGACTGTCTTTATCCTAATGTGGGGAAAATGCTTTTTTTTTGTTGTAATATTTCAACATTTTCGCAAAATTCTGACTTCCTTCATGTCATTCAAGATTAGAACTGTAAACCTCGCCCAACATTGAGATAAACAAAAAATACAAGTAAAGACTTCAATCTTTGAACACATTCCAAAAAGGTTGTCGATGACTTACAGTCGCAAACGGATAATAAAATAATAATTATTTGCGGAGAGCACACTTGACATTTTTTCTCAGTCGCTTTGATACGTTTCTCAGATCAGAACTGAAATTTGTAAAACAGTTAAGAGCATTTCATATAACATTTTTTTTTATGTCGCAGGTCTTCTTATTTTAGTCACAAAAGTATATTTGGAGGGATGATGAAATTCAAATATTTCTGGAATTAATAAAAAGTGAATATTAATCTTTTTATGGACTCGAAGCTTGAGAGACTCAAGACAATTCAGGCAATCCATAATGATAGAAATAGTTATAATCATTTGCATGGATGTGCCAAAGCATTTGCAACTTGATCAAAGGATGACAAACTGCTTTTTTAAATATGTATAAGTGACACAAAAAAAATGTGAAATTTGAACACGCACTTTGGACAAATTCAGTTTCTGATCCGAGAAATACTGCAAAGCAACTGAGAAAACCGAGATCGGAATGACGCAGGAAAATTTCATCCACCAAAGCCCAGACCAAAGCTGACATGCAGACTTCTCACTGTTGGAAGAACTTTAGTTGGTGCATTCATTATTTTGTGTACACCGCAATTTTAGTTTGCATGTCCTGACCTCTGGAAGCTTTCTTTTTACTCGGCATCATGTGATTCATCAACCGCAGCCAGGAGACGAAAGATCCAGTGTTTACAATGCTGAAATTGCGCTTGTTTTACCGCCAGCGCTATACAATTATTTTATTTTATTTTTTTTATGAAAACATATGAATAAGATCAAACGTAAACATGGAATGTTGTCATGTGAATCACAAATGTACTCCTGCTTGTTTTGAATTGGGAAACGTGGTTCGGTCAGGTTCCGCATGCTCATCAACTCTCAGTCAGCTACAAAGGATGTAAAGGACGTTTTCCACCTTGTGGCGTCCGACATAAGCCATGTGATTGCACACTGAGCGGGTGTTCCCCATATTTTTCCCGTGAGGAGCTGCCTTTGGTTTTTATGGTCTATTGTTGATTGCTGTATGGCGATATTTGCCAGAAGCTTCCCTGTTACACATCGGTGTGCCTCCCAATTAACCACTCTTAGTAGAAATTGGCAAAAAAAAACAAAAAACGCGCACATGCGATTAACAAAACCAGCCCCTTGTTTTTTTTACACTATAAATTACAACATGATTTGCTTCATTCCTGTTTTTATTATTTGTTGTATTTGGTACATTTGTCATTGATTGTTATCCTTGTTGTTGAGAAAGGAAATGTAATTCATGAGATATAACTGGCACTGGAAAAAAAACTGCTTCTTCTTTTTTTATGTATTTATTTTCTTTAAGTTCACATTGGAGAGCTTATTTGATTTTGTGTAACGGGGTGTTTGATTTCATTTGGAGTATCGGTACCCATGGGAATCAACATTTGTGTGGTATGATGATGATGTATTATTTATTTTATTTTGTCAGTGCAAATTAATGTTTATGGTCTCAATCAGCTTTTTTAGGTGTTTAAACGAAATGTGTTTTGTTTTGTTTGTTTTTTTACAAAGTGTTCAAGTATGTGGTATTAAAAAAAAAAGGGTTATCATTCAAATAACAGAATTTTTACAAATAAAGGCTTATACAGTAAAGAAAGTTCCGTCTTTTCATTTGCCCTTTGAGGACTAATAAAACATCAGTACTGTATATTTTAGTTGTTTCTCCCACAATATTAGTCCCCAAAAGGTAAATATCTGATAATGATGCATAAAAACAGGGGAAAATCAGGAATCTACGATCAGTGTTCTGAATTTTTGTCAGGGCGCTCACCATAAATTAGACAAGACTCTTCATTAAAAGATTTTTAAGAAAATCAATTTAATTAGCTTATAAAACCTTGCACACTTGCGACATATTTTTTCAATTCAATTTAAAAAAAATAAATTAAAAAAAAATAAAAAAAGAAAGTGAAACTTGTGATATATGCCAGTGAAAGAATAATAATTAGGTGTGGGCGAGTACCGATACCAGGTATCGGTATCGGGCCGATACCAGCCTTTTTTCAAGTACTCGAGTACTCGTGACGCAGACGAGTACAAGCGACCGATGGCAGAGGGGGAAGACGTTAAGTGAGTCCTCCTTGCCTGTAAGTGGCGCTAGCTAGCTTGCAGCAGTTTTTCACCAAAACTTCACCAGTTTGGAAATACTTCAAAATTGTGAATCTTAAACTAAAAGAGCATTTTTGTGTTTTATTTTGAGCGTTAAGACTATTGAAGAGTGACTGTGCTGCTTTTTTTTTTTTTTTTTTTTTTTGTCAAAATTAAAGGAAATATATTTGTTTAAAAATATCTTTTAGTGATTTTTTTTTATTTGTCAAAATGTACTACTGGTATTAGCAGTTGGTATCGGTATCGGTGAGTACTGAGGGTCTGAGTATCGGTATCGGTCTGAAAAAAAGAGGTATCGAACATCCCTAAAAATAATAATAATAATAATAATAATAATATATCCACCTGTCCTGAATAAAGATACAAAGAAACTTTTGCTGGCAAGTGTAATATTTGCGCAATTGAATTCCAATGATGTCAAATAAAACACAAGTCAAAGTCATCTATCTACCTTACTGCAGGTGGGACTGCAGCATTTTTGCGAGGGCAGTCAAACTTGGAGGGCACACTAACTAGGCGATAATGAATTTGGTTTGTTTGAAGGTGAAAGTTAAAACTCCGTGTTGGCACTCCCGTAGAGGACGTGACACCAGATAAGGTCCACTTGCACATTTGGATTTTGCTCTCCCCAGGATGCGCACTTGTGAACTGGAGGATTTCCGTGTTGAAGGTGAAGAGCATCAGGACAGCCTGGAAATTGGGAGTGCACTTAGAGCAGATGAGAGGTAATGCGGGAGTGAGACATCTAAAATGTTGTGTTGCTCATGCGAAACAATGATTTGCAGGGGGAAGCAGCTCATTGATTTGACCTATTGATAGTAGAGGTGCTTTAGAGGCCTGTGTGCACTGAATAAAAGACAAGAAGACAATATTTTCAATGATTGGGGTTAAGGTCAAAATTCCGGTTTCTGAAACTTTGGGATAATACGTCTTCATCCGTGAGCGGATGGAGTTACTCTCTTACATAAATGGTTGGAATAAAAATAATAGACTGACGATTACAGTTTGGTTCGGTTTTTAACACATTCACTGCCAGTCCAGCAAAACTTTGACATTGACGTCTTTTTCCGTCAATGGCAGTGAATGAGTTAAATAAAATTAAGCAGAACAACCACTGGGTGGGTGTCAGGCGGTTAAAATTCTTAATCGTAATTAATTGCAAGACTCCATAACTCACGATTAATCGCAATTTTTATATTTGTTCTTCATGTACAATAAAATACACAAAGATTTTATACTATTGTTAACATAAAAGTGGGGGTTATTTTTGTGTTCACGTGCATATTGATATGAAGAAATATATTGTCATTAGGTCAAAACCTTTCAAATGTCAAACAATTGATCAATGACAGTAATTACTCTTCTTGAGCTTTGAACAATGAGATTCCACACATATTAGCTAGACCAATTGAAGGTCAGGGGTCAAATATGGATTCCAAGGAGATAACCAGACCTTAATACCCGGACAGTCGATATCACCAGTATTGAGCATGTCATAAAATGCTGCTTTCAAGAAGTCATAGGGTTGCGAAAATGAATGTATTTCAAGATTAGTCACCTGGCCATGTTTTAGCAAGTAGTCAGTATGCTTGAATGCATCACAAAAACCAACAGGAACGCACAATTTAGCATATGAAACTACAATAGCCTCACGTGGACATTCCATTTTTGCTATTGATTTTTTCCAATTCAACTCATTCAATCCCAAAAACGTGTAAAACCGTTTTCTTTATACTTTGTCCTTCTCTCCCCAAAAAAACGTGTTTATACATTGTTTTTTTGTTTTTTTGTTTTTTGTTTTTGTTTTTTTGTTAATGCAAGAGCATACAGAAGGCTTTGATGTAGCCTCTGACATGAAGAGGTGGCTTAAAGCAATGGTAGTTATTTTACAAAATGGCCAGCAGGTGGCAGCAGAGTATAAGAGATTAGCCAGGGCAATGTAGCAACAAGTTTTTTTTGTTAGCGTTTTCACCAGGAATGTGAATATTGGTGAAACTTGGCTATATTCTAATGCTAATTGCTGCAAAAGTGAAACAGATACAAATATACTTTTTCTTCCTGGTGAATGAAGATATGCTAATCTTTCTCTTGGTAGGTTCCATGTTTTTATAGCAATAGTTCACAATAATTTGTGGGCCTTGCAAAAACGGTCAAAATCCAGTTAAACGGCTGGGGGGGCAAAGTGGGTTGCTTTCGTGAAAATGGCTGGGAGTGAATGAGTTAATGTCCAAATTTATAGTACATCACTACTTTGTCTGCTATCCGCTTTAACAACTGTCTGTGAAATGCAATTTATTTGAACTAGTCACCTATAGATACTTAAAAGAAAAGACGGGATATTGAGGCCCTAAAAACGAGTAATATAATTTTACTACTATGTCAAAAAATGATTTTTGTGCCCTGAACCTCCTACTGTCACATTGCAAGTCCTCCACAAGACACGAGGCAGATTTAATGTTCAGCTTAGAGTCATCTAATTGATTTCTTTTAATTTACTCACGGGGGCCGGTACAGGGAACTTGGACAGTTGATTACGCTGCTAAGTGAGTTCACCTTTAGAGGACCGAGGCTGTATAAATAATTTCCAACTTGTATTAATAAAAAAAAAAAAAAATCCTCTTTATTCTATCAAGATGATGACATAATTCCCCCTGTAACATATGAACCACATCATGCACTAATTGAAATGTTTGATTCTTCCAATGTTGACAATGAACGATAAAGGAAGCGAGTTTGCTGCTGCTGATGATGAATTTGCCTATACCTTGTCTTTGTTTGCACAGGTAGGCTCTTTCCGAACTTGGAACGCATGCCTGCTGTTCAGCAGCTGGATACACGGCCACTGAAGCAGCGCCATGGAATGTGCTTTCCATTTCTGTGTTCAATGGTCAGTACTCCATATAACAACATCAAATATTGAAAAGATGCATTAACATGGGTCAGGAAGTGATGGCTGTTCCTGTGTTGAAGGAACAGAAAGTGGCAGCGGTTCGGCTTAGTGACTTGGAATTCTGGTTTGTTTACTTGGCCTTGTTTAGTAGTCTTCATTGATTAATGACTGACTGAACCAAGACACGAGAGGTGACCCACAGAATAATATTGGAATAATATTAGGACCTTTAAAAAGGTCATTAAAGTGTTCAGACTTGTATTTGTCAGGCTACCTTTCAATATATTCAAATTAGGAGTGTCAAGAGATTAAAATTTGTAATCGTAATTAATTGCACTAATTCAATCCCGATTAATCGCAAACTTTATATCTGTTCAAATGTACAATAAAATGTGCAATAAAATGTTTTTCTAAGTTTTCATACTCTATAAAAGTGGGAAAAAAAATGTTAAAATAATTACAAATATGGCTGCATCTTTTAGTCATTGATACAGTAATTTCATAATAATTCATAAAATTAAGTTAAAACTAAAAAGATGTACTGTGCTGTAAAAACCGTGTTTGATATTGATTTGTGTTGTCATTTTTCTGCTTAAAAAAAATCGATTAGAAATTGGACCGACCTAACTTTGGGCTGTTTTAGACAAAGCAACTCATTGCTGGGAGGTTTGTTTTCAACAAAACAACACAGAAAGATGGGTCAACTTGACCCAAGTTAGCGGGTCGGTCCGATTTTTTGACCCAAATTGGGTTGTTTGTGACCCAGCAGTTAAGCTCCTGCACCATCCAGCATCTATTATCTAACAAACCATTGCCTAATCCCTTTTCAGCTCACTGCATGCAACAAACATTGTTAGCACAGATCACAGATGTAAGCTAAATCGACCACTTGGAAATGTTCAGTATGTGGCATTGAGAGGCAATTATTTTGTGCTTTATGCTTTTTAATTAACCGCAAGCAGTATAAGAAAGTTACAAACGCAATACTGATGCAACACAAACACTGTTCCCTGCTCTCCTCCATACAATCCATTCTCTGTCACCTATAGCAACAGTGAACTGAATTTCTCACTTGACAAAAGAATCAGATCCTGCGCTTAAAGGGACAGTTCGGATTTCACACCTTCAGTGTGTGCGATCAGCACTGACTTACCCCTGATAGCGTTCTGTGGACACGAGTTCTGGTCCGGTGTTGGACGAGAGGAAAATAGTCCAGCAAGTTGGCTGGGGTCACCTTAAATAAAGAGTTTTTCCTTCTAAAAACAATTTGTGTTCAAAAGAGTGATACATTTTGCATCACTAAACTCCTTTCTGGAAAAAACAAATAAAGTCAGACGCCATTACCGCCAGGCACTACTTTTCTGTTTGTTCGTATCACTGTGCGGCGTAAGTTAGTGATCATCGCACACATTCATGATTCATGTCAAAAAATCCGAACTGTCCCTTTAACTTGCCAGTGTTCCACTTTTTCATAAGATTTAGTTGCACAATTGTGTCAGTCGTCAAGGAAGCATGACTGCATGCTATATACACTTTGACGCCGATGCGAGATGATAGTTCAGTGTCACCGCATTCGCTCACAGTGGGGCTACCTGCGCAAGTCGGATGATGTTTCACACGACCGAGTGTGACTTTGTGAGGATTTGTCAAAGCTTTTTTTTTTTTTTTTTTTTTTTTGCAGGCGTAGAAACTGCGCAGTCGCGTTAGGTGGTCGCCCTGTGTTTTGGGGGATCAAGGGAATCAGCATTTGTTCATCAGCTGCCATCAGCACCCTCGCCTTCTGTGTGACACTCGCGCGCACGCGCACGCGTACTTCTCTCAATCTAAAAGCCTCTTCTGGCATCTGCTGGCTTTCTTGTGAACTGCATCCTTTGTTCCTTCAAAAAAAAAAAAAAAAAAAAAAAAGCATCTGTTTTACAGTCCAGCATCTGTCTAGAAAGCAGAAATCAGTAACTACTTGACCATCAGCTATTGTGGAAGTTCATATTACAAATATTCTCTACGAAATGGTGTAAAGTAGCCGCCATGTGTTATCACTCCTGCAGTGCCGACCAAAGTGCTGATTCACTCCTCCTCACAGGCTGCTGACGGGGAAAACAACGCATGGTGGTGGGTGGATGAATGAGTCTGTGTGGAGGAATTGCACTGAAAGCAGCACTCGCGGTTGAGAAGGAGACGGCTGCGGGCCCACCAGCTCTTCGCAGACAGCCGAGCACATGCTGCAGGCCCAATTTATCATCGGCTCTCAATTCTACTCCGCAGTAGTAACCCGAGAGACTGCTGTGGTCCAGCAGGGCATGCTGGGAGGCGGGAGGAAAATCATTCATGCATGTATTCATTATTAAAGCCATCTATTGCACTGTACTGGTTAGTACAGGGGTGTCCAAACTTTTTCCTCTGAGGGCCACATACAGAAAAATAGAAAGCTGCAAGGGCCACTTTTATTTTATTATTATTTTTTAGTTATTTATTAACACATTCATTGCCACACCAGCAAAAAATGCATCATTTGACGTCTTTTTCCGTCAATGGCAGTGAATGAGTTAAACTTGGTAAAAAATCAATGAAGCAATTCTAAATTGTTGATATCATGTGCAGTTACTTATTGAAAACTACTAACAGTCACAAGGCAAATAGTGACCCCTGTGTGCCACTATAATAGATACGCCTCTCCACTGAGCAGCAGCTGAATCCCAACTTGACATTCTGAACCACAACAAGAACAATCGGTCGTCAACTGACCACACTTAAGAACCATTAATCTAATGTGATGTTTTCACAAATTGGACCTTGACACTAAGCAACAAGTGGATGAAACTATTTTGATTTCTGAGAATTATTAGCTGCAAATTTGTGTCTTTGCATAGCTAGAATTTTTTAATCCACCCTCTTTTTTTTTTCTTTTTTTTTTTAAACAGCATTGAAAAATTATTTTTAGTATTTGCCGCGGGCCGCCAAAAAATGTATGGCGGGCAGCAAATGGCCCCCGGGCCGTAATTTGAACACCCCTGGGTTAGTAGGAAACGCCGTGATTCAAATATCACGTTTTCTTGGTCAACCTGTGCTGGTGCTGAACCAAGGACACGACCAAACTTGCTCACCTATCACGCAGGTGAAGTATTGTAGTACATAACGAGCTATACAAGCCTCCCTCCGCTTGTCCAGTCTCCCAATCTAGCCCCTCCACTCACCCCTGACCAACATTTTTCACACCATTAATCACCTTTGTTACCGTCTGCTAACTATAGACGATTAATCTTGTGTGATTCGCCCCCTCCCACCATCCATCAGCAGGCTTCCATGCGGCGTGAGTGAAAATGACGAAGGTGAAACTTACTTTATTAATAAGTATGCATCACCGGGGAGTGATTCCCTCCCCCGGCAATAAGCGGCACCACGATGCAGCGCTTTAACTTTCAGGAGCTTGAGGCCACTAATAAAGGCCAGGTGGAGATGAAATGACATTAATTCCTTTACCACCAGCCATGACCCGGACTGACAAGCAAGGTAAAGTTATGAGCTGAAAATAAATTACATCTGCGGGTAATCAGTTTCACAATGTTGTGGCCTTCACTTGCTGTGTAACATCTACATGTGCAAAACGGTGCATTTACTGGAAGGAAAAAAAAAAATTGTACTCTTGAAAATGTTTCCATTTCAGTGGACAATCTGTTATATATGTAATGCAGGTTTTAACGTGTTTCAGTTAAATGTACCTGCATATGACAGGATAGTGTGCACGCCTGTCAGAGTGTCCTAGCATATCATCTTGTTGCCATGGAGACATCTTCATGGAAAACACGGAATTGGGAATGTGAATTCACAATTCTGATTTGTAGCTAAAGTTGGTCTAGTTATTTACAGTACCTGTTTACGGTGCATGTTTTTCCAAAATAACACAAAATAATGACCTAATGAGAGGTTTCAGCGGCCACCTGGTGGCATTAAGTATGCGAAGGGTGGAATTTTATTAGAGACCTTTAGAATAAATCAATAACCATAAACAGTTTAACGAAAAGCAATATTCACTGGAAAGCATAGTTGTTTGGAATGAAATGAGACTTGAAATGGGACAATAAAAACATACAGTAAAATGGGGCATATTGGTGTGTAGAAAGAAATAAAAGTCAGATTTCCAAAATTACAAAAGAACCGCCTCGTGAAATTCATTTTTACAATGTTTAAAAGATCTTAATCAAAGGAATGTGAAAGAAAAATTGTTGGCAACTTATTCCATTTTGTGCAGCATAAAAAAAACAAAAAGCATTTTTTATATTTTGTTTGTGATTTTGTTTTTCTATTTGAAATGTTGGCTAGTTTTCGTGAACTATAATAACCTTGTATACAATTGCTTTGGTCTCTGATTTGCTTTAGTATTTTTAACATTGTTATTGGTTTGTTTTAGTTTGTTATATTTTCAATTGGTATTACTATTTATACAACACTGTGTTTCCGATGTGTTGTTTTTAGTGCTCTGTAAAGTTTAGTTGAGATGTGGAACTACTGTTAATTTATTTTTATTTTTTTATTGATTGAATGAATTTTTATTTTTTCATTATTATTATTATTATTATTATTATTATTATTGTTATTATTGTTATTATTAATTCAATCTCTGGTGTAATAACCTTATTTATTGATTGAATTTGTATTTATTATTATTATTATTATTATTATTATTATTATTATCATTAATTCAATCTCTGGTGTAATAACCTTATTTATTGATTGATTGAATTATTTTTTTATTTTATTATCTGTTCTTATTGCTGCTAGAAATGTAAATTTCCCAGAGGGAGCCATCCCAAAGGGATCAATGAAGTCAAGTCTAAGTCTAAATCTAAGTCAGTCAAGTATAATTGTAATGAACATGTTAAAACAAAACAATGCGGCACCCATCATAATTGTGTTTTAAAGAGCAAAAGTAAAGCTTCCTGGAAATAGGAATCTGAATGAATAAGTAAATCATTATTCTTCAGAGTTGAATATTTACATTTCTCGTCACTGTCGGTATTGTATTGTGTTTCCTCATTTGCCCTTTCCACCTGCCCAACCCCACCGCCCCCACCCCCACAGTCAGTTATTGCTTGTGAAGTCTTTTTGAATTCCTTTTCTCACCAAAGGCAACGTCATCACGCGCAATTATTATTGATCAAAATGGTCACCTTGTATGCCCTGATTTTAGAAGTACATCCAGTTTGAATGCTTTCATTCACTGAGTTACCAGGACAACAATGCGGGCCTCAGTAGGCTCGGCAGTTTCCATGGTTACTACAGCAGTCTCCTCATAGCCGATGATGGAAATAAGAGTTGGACTGTGACTGCATCTTTGTGCTCTCTTCTGCATGCAAATGTCCCCGAGTGAAATTGTTTGCTAGTGTCAACACGTAAGGCAACACAGACATAAACACTGGACACACAATTTGATCTCTTTTTTTCGAAAATGCATTATGTATCAAAAAGTCTGTTTTCACAATATGTAAATTATTAACACATGAATGTCAGGAAGGATTAGCCCTTCATAGAATTTGCACATACAACAAATACTGTACAGTAAAACAAAGAATATATGTCTGGCATCAAAAAGAATATTCGCTCCCTTACTTTCAAAAGGACACTTGTACTTT
The DNA here is from genome assembly GCF_051991245.1 of Festucalex cinctus. Lineage (NCBI taxonomy): Eukaryota > Metazoa > Chordata > Actinopteri > Syngnathiformes > Syngnathidae > Festucalex > Festucalex cinctus. Next base: position 4,842,055 of record NC_135428.1, read on the forward strand.
ATAGGCCACAATTACAACCAGCAGGGGGCATCATTCGCCCACTCTATTCAGCTACCAACACTACCAAGGCATGCAAAGACAACAATATTCAAAAGCTTTGTTGAGATTTCTTGTTGAGAATATAAAGTGGAACATTTGATTTACAATCACATCTTTTAAATCAAAACCAATTATCACATTCAAATCATGTTTTTTTTGTATACAAACATACATAAGCATGTGTATGTTACAGTATATCCTGCTATGCCTGAAGTCCAAAAGCCCGTGCATTGCTCAGAACGTCATCTCTGTTCAGGTAACATCCACAGAGTTGCCTCACGCCAGTGAAAGCCTCCCTGCCATGCATGACCCGCCAGTTGTCAATAAAGATGACCTGAAGTGAAAGGAATAGAAACGTTCAATTTGCATTGCATAAAACAAGGGTGTCAAACATACGGCCGGTGGGCCGGATCAGGCCCGCAAAGGGGTTTAATCCGGCCCGCGAGATGATTGATTTTGTAAAGTTAAAAAAAATAAATACATTTTTTTAAAAATGGTATTGTCGGACTAATTCATCAGCCGGCCACAATCAAAATATATAAAATTTGTAATTTCATTCGCCATGCAATGCACTCTGGGAAGTGGGAACAATATATATATATATATATATATATATATATATATATATATATATATATATATATATATATATATATATGCAAAACAGTTCGATTTAACACACCGGAATGTATACCAGCAAAGTGTTGCCACGTTCCATTTGCATTTGTGTTATTTTTTTGGAACAACATGATTACATTTGAGCGCCGTAATTTTAGGGCTTGTCCACAAATCTGCGTGTAAATTACTTTTTTTTTTTTTTTAAGTTATATACCGTTATTTTACCGATGTGGCCCACTTGGTAATATATTTTCCTCCATGTGGCCCCTGAGCTAACATGAGTTTGACACCCCTGGCATAAAACATTCCATACATTAGGAAAAATTGTGAAATTGATGTTACTTGACAAATGACTTACTTTTCCTGGCGTGAGTTTGACCCACAGCTCGTTCTCTGGTCGTCTGAGTTCTTTGGTCAACTCTCGATGAGCCACATACCAGCGGCGAACAACATCGTGAGGGATCGTGTTTATCACTGATCGGTCGTAGTTGTTGTACCTGTTAGGAAGGAAAGCAACATATTAGCGAGTATGTTCGAACGTATTTGCGAGTATGTTCGAACGTATTTGCGAGTATGTTCGAACGTATTTGCGAGTATGTTCGAACGTATTTGCGAGTATGTTCGAACGTATTTGCGACTATGTCCGAACGTATTTGCGAGTATGTTCGAACGTATTTGCGACTATGTTCGAACGTATTTGCGAGTATGTTCGAACGTATTTGCGACTATGTTCGAACGTATTTGTATGTTCGAACGTATTTGCGAGTATGTTCGAACGTATTTGCGACTATGTTCGAACGTATTTGCGACTATGTTCGAACGTATTTGCGAGTATGTTCGAACGTATTTGCGAGTATTTTCGAACGTATTTGCGAGTATTTTCGAACGTATTTGCGAGTATGTTCGAACGTATTTGCGACTAAGTTCAAATGTATTTGCGAGTATGTTTGAACGTATTTGCGACTATGTTCGAACGTATTTACGAGTATGTTCGAACTTATTTGCGAGTATGTTCGAACGTATTTGCGACTATGTTCGAACGTATTTGCGAGTATGTTCCAACGTATTTGCGAGTATGTTCCAACATATTTCCTTATGTTCCAACATATTTGCAATATGTTCGAACATATTTGCAAGTATGCTCGAACATATTTGCGAGTATGTTCGAACATACTCGCCAGCCAAAAATGTTTACTCCACATTGGCAGCTCTACGCTTCCGTAGGAAATGACTGCTATCAATTGAAAATACCGTAATATCATCAACATACCGAATCATGTAAACTTCATTGTTCCAAGGATAGGTATTCAAAACAGGGCCAATGCCTATCATGTGGTTTTGGTGTTTTCCAGTGCTTTCAACATATTCGTGCCTGAGTGGAACATGCGAAAGCAGTTCAAAATGTTCAGTTGATTGCAGTCGAATAGCTTCAGCGGCATAGAAACCATCCACAAGCAGATTCCTTCCTCCAGTACCCTCATGCTTGAGACAGTGAAAAACCTGAATTCTGTTGAGAAATTAAAAAAAAAAAAAAAAAAAAGCAGCAGACATTGACAATATCACATAACTGCGCCTTTGGGAAGACATTTTCCCCCTCGTACCTACCCACATGGTTCGTGAAAATAAGATGCGTCTGTGTGGCGGTCAAGAGCCAGCTGGCTGTAAGCAGTATCGCCTCGGGAAAAATCTGAAGTGAAGCACCACATTCTTCCGTATGTCGTCTCCCTTTCGGATCAGTAACGACAACACGTGCATTTTGGGAACGATGCGCCATTTCAACTGAAATTCCGTGAAAGTATAGAAAATACAAGTTATACCTGATAAGACTAACTCTCTGAGTGACGGCTTCTGTGGCTTCAACTGTGGCCGGGACATCGTCAACAAAAGCGATCCCGTAGAGAAGATAGTTCTGCAGAAACTTCTTGAGTTCCTCGTCGCTGCTCATGAACGTGTCCCATTTGGAGGAGGGAACGTGTGCGTTATTATAGATGTCTGCGTTCCAAAGGATGCGTGGCTGTACGGTGCTCTGCTTCTTCCCCTCATAGCTGTTCTCAGCTAGCCAGCTAAGGCTGTATTTAGATGTGTGACCACCAGGCCCTAGATTTGAAAAAAAAGAAAGAGAAAAAAGCAGAGGAGATATCCGCTGATACTGTGTGAAACTGAAAGTGGCTTTGGGACACTTCTAATTTTTCACTTTCACATTTTTCAGATCATTTTGAAGATGTAACTCTGCTATAAGGTTTAAAAGAGTTTCTAAACTGTACTGTACTGTATGCGTTGAAATTGCCTGATGTAAATTGGCCAAAAGCAGTCGTATTTTATTTAAATTTGGCAAATAAAACATTCTAAAAGAGGAATTGAAAATGCATACAGTCCTAATCCAGTGAAAATGATTTACACTGTAAAGTGTAACTATGCTCAACAAAAATATCAACATATGTTCACATCTGTGATGCAGTTAGAAACATGAATTTTGTGGGCGCCGTGGACACTTGATTCCCTCACTATAACATGGTTCATTTTTTACGGTCTCGCTGTTTTGCGCTTTTTTTTTTTTTTGGTGCGAATATGCATGCATTTTTTTTTATTTTTTTTTTATTACAGTAATGTACCTATTTTATAAAATTTATGAAGGTTTGAACATTTATTGAACGTTTTAACGGATTTATGTACTTCACGAATTTCATTTATTGCGAGTATTTTTTGGAACCTGACCCTAGCGGAAAACGAGGGAACACTGTATACTAAATATACTGTACCTACATTTACCGATCGACACTTTTGAACTGGTGGATGTCTAACCTTGGGTAAACAATTACTTCTTGGCAGACATGCATGTTTGGTATTATATAGTTTAAACAATAACGGGCAATATACCATTACCTCAAGGATGACTGTACCAGGTGAACCATTAAATAATACAACTCAACAAAGGAGAAAGTCCACCTCACCTCATGAATAGTCAAAGAACTTGTAAAAATCCGTAGCACGGCTCTTACTTGTTTTACCTTTTATAAGTGCATTTTTTTGTTATGGACCTGAAAAGTTGTGTACAGAAGTGTTACCCGTTTTGCTCCCAATCCAGTAGTAGCCTATTTCCTTTTTATGTTTCACCTATGAGCAGGTGTTGCACATTTTGAATGACATTGTCAACATGGCACGCATCTTCTCCATTTAATTAAAACTTGCTGCCTTGGGTGACCAGGATTATTTACAGATGGAACAGTCACACCTGTTCAACCTGATCTGATGTACCTGCAGATTAATTCATGGTTGACTAGCTCTCCAACTCAAGCCTCTCTTTTGTCACTTATCCTGGATGTCTCGTTTCTTCATCCCTCTGTTCTCCGCGTAAAATTGCATTCAACAGAACCTGTTGTGATTTGACATGAAGCTCATAAAGTTTTATGTACAGTGTTCCCTCGTTTTCCGCTGGGGTTAGGTTCCAAAAAAATACCCGCAATAAATGAAATCCGCGAAGTAGTTAGCTTTGTGTTTTACAACTCTTATAAATGTTTTAAGGCTCTAAAATCCCCGACCGCACAATTTATACACTTTTCTCATTGAGGCATTTACATGTTCTCACATTTCTCTCTTGTTCAAACATTGACAATGTTCAAACCTTCATAAATTTTATAAAATGGGTATATTACTGTAAAAAAAAATATATATGCAAAATTGCACTTAAAAAAAAAATCCGCGATACAGCGAGACCGCGAAAAGTGAACCGCATTATAGCGAGGGAAGTCTGTATCTTTTTTTTTATGCCGTTTTAAACGCACTTTTGCCTTACGTTTTATTAAATTGCGCAAGTGTGGTTGCCTATATTGTAACCAAGTGACTTTTTTTTTTTTTTTTTTGCTGTAAGAGTGTAACCAAGTGACTTACAAGTGATGACGAGGTGCTCATCTTGCACTTGGATGTGTTCAGGGCGAATGTTGAGGTCAATACTTCCGGTGTCCAAGTTCCTCTGGTTTGTTTTGAAGTTGAACGACGAGCCCGAGCGGCAGTGATCCCTCAACCACACGTAGTCCAAATGCATCCGAGTCCCTCTGTAGTGGACCTCTGGTAGACATGCATACGGAACGAGCGCATTAACAGCATGTTTCGTCTATTCAAAGAGTGGTCCGATATCCCACAATTTACCCAGACAGTTTTCAAGTAAGTGCAGATTTGCTGGCGGATGAGCGTAACCGCGGACTTGCTTCCTGTGTATCCATGTAGTCCCGTTTATTGCGGAGAGGCGCTGTGTGTGCGTGGCAACAGCTCGTACTTGCCTGCTAAGCGTCCCGATCATGTCCAATACCTCTCAAAAAATGGACCTCTCTTACTTTAAAGGCCGCTTTTCAGAATTTTAGACGCAAGCGAGCCACTGCGGAGTCACCAAGCAGCGCTGACCCAAGTGTTACGTAACAGCAGATCCGCTCTCTCGCGCTATTTGCTTTCATCAAAGCGCGTTTCTTATTACATTGGGTGGATCTGCGTGTGAAAGATGGCCTGGATTAATTATTAAACACTTTTCCCTTTTACACGTGTAGCGAAAGCTAACGGTTCTCATCGTGAATGGTTAGCAGTTCGCAGAAACATAAATCGAGCGGTTTTTGTTGTTGTTGCGTAAGTCAGTCGTAAGGGCAAAATTTAAAAACACATACCTGATCTTATTTTGATGCCATAAAACAGTAGACTTTCTGTTTATTAATTTTGCGGACCACACACAAGCATATTTAAATGGACATACAGGTAGTTGGAATAGTAATGCAGTAGTGATCATGTTGACCACAAGATGTCACTGTTTTGTATCAGTACTTAGTAAACCAGAAGATTAAGTCAACCCCATCCGTGTTTGTATACATTCTGCAATATTGTTTGTTGTCATGCTGTATATCTTCGTCTTTAAAGTAGCATCCATTCCAGACAACGTTGCATTATGGCCGGCCCTGTTTGTGAGGCTTTTCTTTCTTTTTTTTTTGCCTGGATGGACTTCCCTTCCTGAAAAGGACCGCAGCGGCGTGCTGCCTTCAGGTTCTTTCGGATTTTTAATGTTTATATGTCGTGAGCGAAGACGGTGATGCGAACTCCACTCACTGCCCATTTCATTATGTACCCCTTTCCAATTTTAGGAAATCTAATGCAGATTCTGTATGTTTATGGTGCTTTAGGCTTACACTGCATTAATGTTCTGTTATAATGAAAATAAGTATTGATATACCTCTCACGAGATTAAATTGATCACAGCAGTAAAAACAAAAACAAAGCACAAACCAAAAGCAATACGAATCAAAGAAGGATTTCCTCTATTACAGTGCACCCCGAATACTTGACTAGGCACCATTGGGGGATCCTGTTTTTTACTGATAATTATTATTATTTTAGTTGCCGATCCCTGTTCTGGAAGATGTCTAATACAAGCATGTGTGTCTATATGCAAACACAGAACAGCATTAATATGAAACATTAAAACACACTTCCAACAGAAATGAGACTGTATACGTTCCATTTAACTTCCACTTCTTGAAATAAACAATTTTACAAGGGGTTTCAGTGAACGCTCATATTTTGGATCTTGTGGTAGGCACGTGAAGGCACCACGAGCCTGCCCTTGTTTACTTGCTCAGTCAGCGGTGTCCCCGCAGTGGATCTCATTTAGATCACCTGCAACCGATCAGAACCTTGGACCTTTATCTCAGTGACACTTTATCATCAGCATTTGTTATCAACAGTTTCCTATCTCGCAGCATTTTTTTTGTTAGACAGCCTCTCGCGGACCTTGCATAGGGGGGAGGCAAATCGGGTTCACTGTGTGTGTTTTTTTTAATTCTTTCCACCGGAAAGATGACGCTAAAATCCAATAAAAACGAACCTGCTGTCATATTGGAGCCCGTGGACTCTGTCCGGACAGCCCTCTCCGATCTCTACCTAGAGCAGCTTCTCCAAAACAAACCAAAGCCTGACAAGGTAAGTTGTTGCTTTTACCTTTAATCTTTTAAATGCTCGGATTTTTCTGTTTGCTTCCGGGGGGACGCGAGGTAGCACATGACCGTTGTTTTGTCTTGGGGGGGAAAAGGAGAGGAAACGGTTTTGTTTTCGTATATTTATTAGAAATGAAATCGTGTTGTGTGCAGTAGAATTGAATACTTAATGGCTCATAAAAAAGTTAAAGGGGACAATGTTGAAAGCTGAGTTACCTCATCGTGTTGCCCACTCAGCCTGAATGGATCACATGGTTCAGGCTTTTCCCACTTCTGCATTCACCTCCCAAAAATATACATGGAAATCATGTAACAGCTGAGGGGGTAAACAAGATTCTTCCATGAGTAATCTGTTTTTTATTTGTGTGATCACATCGCCATGCTTTGGTTGTTAAATGAAGTTTACAGCATTGCAGTGTTTTGCGCAGATTTCTTGAGGCTATTCTGGTTGTTTACTGCATCACAGCTTTCTGTTCATGACGTACTGCACAACTTGATTTTAAAATAGATTATGGTGCAAAGTCTTGGACAACTGGGAAACGTGAACAAATAGTTAAACAATGTGTTAAAACAGATTGAAACTGTCAACTCAGCAGTGAAGGACGTGACAAAGAAAGGAAACTTTTTTTTTTTTTTTCTTTTCTTTTTTTTCCTGACCTCAGCACTTTGGTCTCCTGCTTAATGCTGATTTAGTGAGTGGGGAGACAGTGGAGACTGCTGAGTTTATTGTTGATCAAGGGTCACATTGGGAAACAACAAAAAGTCAACTAAGCAATATTTTTTAAGATTTTGGCAAGTACACCAATGTAGGTAGATTAGTTGGAACATTAGAACTATATAGTCGTTTAGTCCAATAGATCTATTATGCCATCTTAAATAAGACCCAAACTCTCATTTGGCCAAATATTGATTCCGAACTCCTAGAAATCTGTAAAAAAAAAAAAAAAAAAAAAAAAGACATCATTAGCAATTATTATTCATCTTAAATGTAAATCTGTTTTATGTCAAACTACTTCTGTTACATGCTTAATTCAGTCTTTCATGTAAATTAGATGGGTCAAGGAACACTTCCCGTTTCCCTATTCAAGTAGCTGGTTGTTTGTCCTAATGCTTTTTGCCACACCCAACACTGCCATTTAAAAAGACCTCTCTCACCCCTCTCTGCAGAAAAACTACAAAACATTCCTCTAAGTTTTTGTGGCTTCCACGTGTTCTTGCTTATTCACACCACACAGTTGAAGACCGGTATCACGTTTGGGAACTCACAGTGTCATTTAATCTCCTGGTGTGCTCAAATATTTTCCCCTGACGCCCTTCTGTTAAACCCAAATAGCACAAGGCCGGTAAATAAGTATCACGTTGCGTGGACGTGCACTTCCACGACTCCCAGCACTCAGTCAACACTTGATGTCACCTTATTGAACAATCTGGTAGCAGCATACTAATTTATGTACCGTTGTGTGAGTCCTATGATGTGTTTGTGGAAATTATTTCATGACCTTGTATGAAATGTCCAACCCAATAACTCTTATGTCATTCCCTGTTCTGCTCAGCACCCCTAGGGGGCATACTTGCATGGCATAAAGGGGAAAAATGCATTTCTGGACTTGAATAAATAATAGATTTTCATCGTTTTTGATTCAAGGACTTATTGTTTATCCTTCAAAAAAAAACAAAAAAAGAGAGGAATTTCCCGTTTTTAGTCTTTTGTCTTTAGTCATGTCTGGCCTCACCTTTGCAATGTATTATTTATCATTATGAAAAGATGCGTTAAAGATGACTTATTTGAAATAGTCGTCCAAGACAGTTAATGTAATCTGGCTTTTACTGCTGTTGTCTGACCTCTTCTGACGGGATCCCTTGATGACACTGGTGGTATCCATGACCACACGAACCTGTTGGACCACATCGTTGCATGTGTTTAATGAAGTGTTATAATGCCGGGTTAATTTTTAACCGGGAACGTGTTGAAACCGCAAATGTAACGCTAGCAATTAGCAAAAGGCTTTCCCTGGCTATAGAAAGCATTTTACACAATGTCCTTTTAATTATGTTGATAATAAATAATCTCTCTGATTTTTGTTTTAGCAGGTAGCTATGCAAACGTATGAGAATAAAGGTGCTGAGGTGTATACCAACGGAAGTGCCAAATACGCCAATTGCACTGAGCTGACCAAAATGAAAGAAGTTGTGTTTGACAAAAGTCCTTCTGAGCCAATGGTACGTTTTATATTTTCAGCACATCGACAATTTTTTTTATGCACAAATTTGCCATCAGGATTCAATATTATCTTTCATCTGCAGGGCGTCACTCTGAAAATGAATGACAAGCAAAGGTGCACAGTGGCCAGAATATTGCACGGAGGATTTATACACAGACAAGGTAATAAATCAAACATTGACCTGCTATAGTGGGGTGTGGCTAGAACCGTGCTACAATGACATTTTGATACACGGTTGTCTTATTCTCAAGCTTACTTCACTTTTCTGTACATTCAAATTAGGATAGAAGATTATTTGATGCTATTATTACATTACATTTCTTCATTTTTCCCCCCCAGGATCCTTGCATGAAGGCGATGAGATAGCAGAAATCAACGGGAAAAGTGTGACTAACCAAACAGTCGATCAGCTACAAAAGATTTTGGTATGTTAACACCAAGTATTACACTTCCCATCTCCCCCTTAACATGCACCAAGGCAATTTTAACTGTGCCATTTTTTTCCCTTATAGAAAGAAACCAATGGAATAATCACAATGAAGATTGTTTCTAACCAAAAGAGTCGCTCCAAAGCCTGTGAGGTACGAGCAAACATATACATCAACTAGGCCTACTCTGTGTGAAAAGTTGCTGAAAAACAGTAGAGTGACAGCAAACAAATTAATGCTTTGCTGTCTGTTCGACTGTTATTTTTCTATACATTTTCCCTGCTAGGTGAATCTTCACTTAATCCAAGGTGACTAAAAAAGTAGTGTAGCTTTGTTAGTTTGACTGTGAAACACAATAGTAGCCCTCTACGGACTGTTAATAATAATATTTCATCTAATATATTATTCATTCATAGTAGTGCTTAAACAGGAAGCCAACCCCCTGATTTTTTTTTTCTGTTATGTTCTATACGTTGTTTTTGTGGAATATGAATTAAGCAGTAAAATTCACACGTTTTCATCCAATCTCATGTGGCGGCCATTTTGCCACTTGCTGATCAACTGAAAAGTTATTAACAACCAATAATGGCTCAGCTGAATAACATCACGTGACTAAATTTAGAAAATGTATGAATCGTGATTGGTGGTTACCTGAGCCATGGGCAACTGTGATGTCATTTTCAGTCGACAGCAAGTGGCAAAATGGCCGCCTCCTGAGATGGCGGCTTAATTCATATTCAACAAATGCAATACCGTGTTTAGACTAGTGGGAGTGCATTGAACATATTGTCAAGAAAACGTTTGACTTGGCTTCCCCTTTTAACACATTTATTATGTCACCTGTCATTATATGACTATTAAACATGAAGTGCTTTAATGCAGACTCTTTCCATTTCAGTGAACTTTTGTTGTTTCATTATTTTGCACGTGAATGTAGAATGTCACGCCGAAGTCATCTTTTTGTATACAAATTTGATCCGGCTCACTCCGCTTCTCTGGGAAGTCAGAAGAAATTAATTTATAAAGTAAAACTCTATTTTCTGTTCAATTATTGGATTTCTTAATAAACAAATTATAATAGGTTTTATCATTGTATTTTTTTTCTTGTAAAACAGTTCCAAATTAGATTTTTGCATTAAACATTTAATTCATGTCAAATTTAGTTGTTGTTTTTTTTTTTTAAAACACACTTCATTGTTTTTGCTCCATAATGGCAGTTACCCTTAATTAGATTTTAACTAATCTATGTTTTCACCTATCAGAGTGAGCTGGATCGACCGCAAATGTTTTTTCATTAATGACTAACCATTATGACAAAGTAGCCTTCATTAACATGACCTTTGACAGTCTGCAGATTGTAATAATACTTATGTTGTACTACAAAACTTTTCTAATTAAATAACCTCATGGGATGGGCAAACTATTAGACGTTCCATTACATGTATTATAAATTGGCAACACATAAAAATCCTCCTCTCGATTTGCAGACGTACATGAGGGCCCAGTTCAACTACGACCCCTCCACGGATGAACTCATCCCGTGCAAAGAGGCTGGCCTGCGTTTCCAAACTGGCGACATCATTCAAATCATCAACAAGCAGGACCCCAACTGGTGGCAGGGTACAGTAGAGAGCAGTGCTGCAAACTTCGCTGGACTAATACCGTCGCCAGAGCTCCAAGAATGGTTGTGTGACGTTTTTGTCGCAGTTACAGTATCGAGCATGACTTTGACAGGTTTTAGTGCCACGTTCAACATGAATGAGTACACCTCACATTTTGGTGCCAACATTTATTCTTATTCGTTGGAATAATCCAAAATTATGTTTTGCGAACCTTTTATGGGTGTGTACTCATTTTTGCATTTATTATAACATTTTTGTGTGAGCACATTTGATGGTATCACATGTTAACACATTTGTGACGGTATCAACCTTAACATGATTATGTGCCTGTTACTTCATCACACTAGAAAACTGAACAAAACTGGTTTTCCCCCTGCAGGAGAGTGGCAAGTAAAAGTAAAGCCAAAGACAGTCAGTCCTGGAGCCCATTTGGAAAGAAAAAGAAGTGCAAAGACAAGTACCTGGCGAAGCACAGCTCGAGTGAGTTGATCACTGAGATCTTGTTTCCTCCCTGCCATTGTTTGCTTTTCTTACAGCCAAAATGTTCTTTCAGTTTTTGACCAATTGGATGTGATTTCATACGAGGAAGTTGTTCGTCTCCCTGCTTTCAAACGGAAAACGCTGGTGCTCATTGGTAAGTTTCATTCTTCTGGTGGTACTTTGTACCAGTGTTTATTTTCACCCCAAAAAAATTATTTAGTTTTAGTTCAAGTATTTTGACTAAAATGAATTAACGTTTTAGTCATAATTTAGTCTTCTGAGTGTATTTTAGTTTTAATCTAATTTTAGTCGACGAAAAAAAGAGCAATTTCCAATACATCACAATACGATATCACAATACCAAGGTCACGATACGATAATTATCACGATATTGTGGGGGAGTTGGCGATATTTAAAAAAGATCACAATATTGTAAAAAAAATAAAAATAAAAACAATAAAAAAAGGGGGCTCTAATACTAAAAAAAAAAAGGCTCTTACTTGCTGATACAAGCACACATTGATTGCTTCACAAGCAAATTTCATCTGACAATTAACAGAGATTTTAAACATAGAAGGCCAAAACATTCCTAATGAAAATTAAATTGCACTAATAAACTAGCCACCAGAGGGTGCTAGAACTGCACAATTGGAAATCAACCTGACCTTTTTTTTAACAAATGTGTTCCTTTTAAATATTGTGAACATGACGACGACAATATTGTGGCAGTTTTAATATCATAATATTGCCCTTATTGTGACATCCTTAAATACAATGCACCATTGTAGGATATGATTTAAACGAAATGTATTTTTTGAATGTGGTGTTTTAGGTGCCCCTGGTGTAGGGAGGAGTCACATTAAAAATTCACTGCTGACCAAATATCCGGAGAAATTTTCTTATCCTGTATCACGTAAGTAGTACAGAAGATCAAATACTTCTACTCTTAAAATAAACAAGATTGTTTATCACATTTCTTTCTTAATTTGTCCAGACACCACCAGATCTCAACGTAAAGATGAGGAGAACGGGCAGGAATATTATTTCATCTCCAACGACGCCATGACCAAGTGCATCTCGGAAAATGAGCTGCTCGAGTACGGCAGCTTCCAGGGAAGTATGTTTGGAACCAAAATTGAGACCATCAAGAAGATCCACGAGCAGGGAAAAATTGCACTGCTGGATGTAGAACCACAGGTTTGTATTGCATATGGGTCATATTTTTTAAAACCGCCTGCAGTCCTTTTTCGTTATTTTCTCCATTTCTTCGCAGACGCTGAAGGTTTTGCGGACTGCTGATTTTGCTCCTCTTATGGTGTTCATCGCACCCACCAACACAGCTTCTCAGGTGAGACATCTTTATTTGAATAACCAGCAAGGATGTTTGACTCCAGTAAGCTAATCTTCCGCATGCTGTCATCCCAGACGGAAAACCTGACGATGATCCAGAAGGAGTCGGACGCCATCCTGATGGCCTACAGACATTTCTTTGATTTGATCATAGTCAACAATGATGTTGATGAGAGTGTGAAACGTGTGGAAGAAGCCTTGGAGCAGGTCACCTCCACTCCACAGTGGGTGCCTGTCTCGTGGGTGTACTGAGAGATGTAAGACTCCAGTGTGATATCTTTCTTTTTTGTTTGTTTTTTTTTGTTTCATTTTTAAAGCAGTGCAATATCACTCCTTACACAAAATCTCTGAGTTAAGTGATGTCTCCAGCCTGAATGGGTTTATTTTTTTATTGTTAATGGTAATTAGCAAACAGTTTGCATGCGTGCATTTAAAAAAAAAAAAAAAAGCAATATTTAGAAAGATTTATATCAGAAAGCAGAGAATGTTTATTATTCGATCAGTTAGGTATTTTTGTTTGAGGCTTTTGGATAGTTTCCGTGCCATTCAATTTTTTGATTGTTGTATTGTGGGTAAATACAAAATAGGACCGTAACTGTGAAAGAAATCCTCCCTTCTAAGTCACTGGATATTATTATTATTACATTATAATGTCATCATTTCTTCCGTTACTAGAATAGGTCTTGAAAATGTTTGTCCAGTCGCACATGTAACTTTCTACTCAAACCATTTCAGTCAACGGGAACTTCACCTGCCAAAACTGTCACATCAAAGTGTATACCTCGTAGGCAGTTAAGACACACTTTTACAATTATTAAATTTCTCAGCTCTATTGGAACTGCGTCTTCGATTGTCATTCATCTAAAAATCACTAATCAGGATACCAGATGTTATACAGGTCATCCATGATATGAGGCAACAAAAATCAATCATTTTAAGAGCACAAAGCATTTAGTTTGCAGAAGTCGGCGTTTCCATGTGTTAAAATTCAAAGCCTGTATGTTGTGAAACACAAAATGAGGCTCAAGTATGAAGTTCTAGTCCTCGTATTTTTTTTTATATATATATCTACTATATTTTCTGCTAATAATTGATATAGCTCAATGTCAGTTTGTGTGATGTAGCTTGTTGTCCAATGCTGTACTAGAACTTTGGCATCTGGTGTAATGTATTTAAACTTAATTTGCTAGATGATTATTCATGACAAGCTAGGGCCAGTAATAAAACGAATCAAAAAAAAGAAAAGAAAAAGTAAATAACTCAAGAAGAAGACCAGCAACACTGTGACTGATTGATTTTCACATCCGCCTCTCTGTTCTGTGATTCCGAGTTCAAATCGGTGTCAATGTGAGCGTGAATGGTTGTTTTTCTGCCCTGCAATTGGGTGACAAAGTCAAAGTCAGCTGGGATGGGCTCCAGCTCACCTGCGACCCAAATGAGAATAAATGGTGCCGGAAAAAGAAGAAAATTTTAGAGAGAAAAATGCCTCCTGAGGAAAACTGAAATATGTACCTGCCTTGTGTTTTACTGTTTACCGGTGTGCTTACCGTTTCAATAATTAGCAAAGAAATTCCGTCACTCTAAATTAGAACTAGTAGTTGTCATTAAACCGTGTACATTATTAACCCATATATTTTCTATATTATTACTGATCCTGTTCTGGGTGACAGGTGGGTCCAGCTGACTTTGGGGGAAAAAGGCAGACTACACCCTAATAACATGCTCACGTAGTTGTCCCACTAATAGTTCTGCAACTTCTGCTAGTGAAGGAAACATACTGATGTAGCCTGATTGGGAGGTTGTAGGGCGTGAGACATATCTACTAGTTGGATCAACTGTTTAGTGCAGCACAAGTCTCCTAGTAAAGACTAAAGAAGGCCAAAAGTGGCACTAGTTGGGGAGACGATACTAGTTAGGCCTATTCTACTAGTGCAGCCTGATTGTGAGGTCATAGACCTCATGCTGGATAGCAATAACACACAATGTTCAAACGGCTTTTTCCTAACCGCAGTTAGGAATAAATGCACCAAATGATGTTCCTAGTTAACTAGCTTTCAGGTTGAGTTCTCCAGGGTCCACTCCATGTTTGATCGAATCAACACTAAACCATCATGGACACCCGCTGTGCTGCTGGCCACGCCTCCTCCCGAGGTACGCCATTTTGTTGACAAATCCTGAGACGATCAAAATAAGCTTTACGTGTGAGCTTCCAACCCCGCTATAACTGACACTTACAACGTCTAGGGGGGAAACACCTTCTATGTTAATATGGAGCTATATAAGTCAAAACTGGCTTGTCAAGAGTGACAAAACAGCTCATTCTGAGGTCCCCGGCCGCCCATTTTAACATGACACTCGCCTCGGTTGACGTCAGCAAGCCATCTTTGTCCAGCTAATCCAAACTGGTTTGTTATACCTTCATTACGGCTCGGTCTCGTCACTTAAAGAGTCACAGTCTTCTGGTACTGTCACATACGAAGAGGAAAGTGGGTATTTTATTCGATAAGTGGACATATCACGACGGTGGACCCAAACCAGTGCCCCTCCTCGGCTATATAGGCAGGGAAACGGCAGGCGAAGCATCCAAAGGGTGCCAGAGGCTAGAGAGGAGCGCAGAAGGCAATCCACATCCATCTGCCAGCCACTTAGCACACGCTAACATTTCCAGCCCGGATATCAGCACAGCTGTCTAGCCAACACTACCGCAAAAAATGTAAGTATAACGTCGTTTTAGCTCATTTATTTGTGGATTTAGATACATGAATATTTTTTTTCCCCCCACGAAACGATGCTGCGAGCTCCTGGGTGGCTCTTTTATCAGTTACTATTTGATTTGTATCGTGCCTGCGTGTGTTTTATTTCACAGCCGTCCGATAATGGCATTAAGAGTCTAACCTTGGAACACACGGAAGCCTCTTTTTTTTAATTTATTTTTATTGTTTGAGGGTTTCAAAGGTGAAAAGACGAGCCATGTTTATCTCGTGCCTCTTTTCTGCCTCGTCTCGTGCCGCTAACTGCAGCCAGCACGCACGCATTTTTTTTTTCCAGTTTGGACCGGTTCTGTTTGAAAGGACATCGTCTGTATCATTAGACACACGCCAATTAATCTATTCGCTGGTGCCACGTTCAATACAAAGATAACCTTTTGCCCATGTCGAACATGTAATTTTGCTCAAGGCGCGGGTGACGATGGAGCTATTTGTAGAAAATCAAGGGCATATTGTGGAACTTGTCTTGTTACTACGGTTCAAACCACAATTTCGCGTGTAAACCACGGAGCATTGTTTGACAAATATAAACTACCCGTCATATATACTGTATTTTTATTAGCTGTATGTTAGGCCTGGGCCTATAGTTTACGTGATATTTGCAACCTCCTGCAGCGGGGGGTGGGGAAAGATAGCCTTTGCCTTTCTGTCGTCGATGGTAACGGGAGGGTGGACAGCTAACTATTATTATATATCACCATATTCCCCTTTAACAATTACAACGTCTCTCCTTTGGTGTTTTTAAAGTAATAGCAAGTATTATTTGTATTTATTTTTATTTTGTTGAGAGGACTGACTGGAGGATGAAGAACAAGATGGCTAAATCAACCTTGGACGTTTGTTTAAAGAGCAAGAAACCCGCCAATCCGATAATTCATCGGGTCCTAACATCATTGTATGCCCGTATGTGTTCCTACATCCCGTTTATTGCCTTAAATTTCGATTTATTACCGTGTTTCAGTCGTAATCGACCATGTTTGCCTTGAATCAAGGAACCTCCCCACTGCTGCTGTCGGCAGCCACATTATTTATAGGCCATGTTTTACTGGCTGTCATGTGACCACGGTTCCGGTTGTATAGAATCGAAAGGAATGTAAAGGTTTGAGGTCCTATGGAGGTCACAATCGACTGGGAGCCAACTGATACTGGTCGGGACTGGAGCGGTGCTGTTCAGTGCTGAAATGTCTCTCTCCAGTGCTGAAAGTCACGCATCGTGCTTCTGAGATCAGCATCCAGAAATCCAGTTGGGTTGAAATTGTAAAATGACATGTGGCTATAGTGTATGCTTTCCAGCGCCATTATCTCAATAATACAAGACTATTTTTAAAGATCTAAAAGGGGCTGGATATGTTCACTTCACAGCAAAAGTGGACTGATCTTGCTGTTTATCAGTATCCGAACCATTGACAATTTTGGGAGATTTTGTGAATGGCAAATTTACTGGATATCGCCGATTGCCACCACTGAAAATGTAACTAAACTGGTAAAATACAAGATGTGGTAAAAATACAAACCAATGATGAATGAAAAAAATACTTTGGAAGGCTATCATATTGTGGCATGATTATTTCACCTCTGTCAGGTACTTTGATGAATAAACCCATCATCTGTTTTCTTATCAGTCCATAGCATTGCCAATAATATAGGAATCGCCAGACCTTTTGGCCAATAGGATTTGATGTTGTTGAAGGATTAGTAATGTGTGTTGGTGTTAAGATGACCTTTATACACAGTTTTGTCTCACAGTAGTGGAGGAGCTTTGTCACAACTCATATTTGTGATGAGGCATCACTTTCTATCGCCTCGCATGCTAGATTTAGCATGGTGTGTATATTCGGTAAAAATCAATCGTCAAGGACTTTTGCATGCCTTTTATTTTTATTTTTATGTTAGGTCAGGATTTGTATTTACCTGTTGATGCCACAAGATGGCGGCAAACACAAGACAGGGCTATGGCCTGATTGAAGGAATATTTATTCAACTACCCAAAATAAAAAAAAATAAAAATAAAAAATAAATGTCAGTTTCTGTCTTGGCCTCTTGGGGCAGTGTAGCTTTTTTTTCTTTTTTAATTTTGGGTAGATTAGGAAGAATATTGTGCTTTTTTGTATTGTTATATTACCTGTTTGTGTGTGAAAATATTTATTTTAAGGAATACAATTCGTGGAACTCAATGCTACTTTTCAATTAGCCTGTCAATGGGATTTTGTACTGACTGCTGGCATTCCTCAACTCAACTTATAGAGTACTTTAAAAACAATCATAGCTGCATACAAAGTGCTGTATGATAAACCAATGCCAAGTCATGTGTAGTTTTACAGTAACCTCCAAATGGGATGTAATCAAACAGCTTTAAGCACACTCAGAGAGGGCAAAATAAAATTCATCACACAGTTACTTGACAAGCAGCATGGTGCTAGCCAAAATAGAAATCATGTTTAAATTTCCATTAATTGACTGTTGTGCAGGGTTTCAGACAAAATATCTTTATCCTAGCACAGCAGATAAAACTTGCAAAAAACAGAGGTTCGGTTGCTCTTAAAATGCACAAATACATAAATTTGCAAATATGTCTGTGTTTCACCATACAATTACTGTTTTTGTTTTTTGTTTTTTTTTTGACAACCAGGTCTGCCCCAGCTGGAGCCCCTGCACCAGAGGGAGGGAGTCAGGCTCCTCCTAACCTTACCAGCAACCGCCGTCTGCAGCAGACGCAGGCGCAGGTGGACGAGGTGAGAACAAGTCATGCTTCTGCCTCATGTTTATTTATTTGGTACACTGCTAACTGCTGATCAAAACATAAATAACATCAAATAATTTCAATTATGATGTTTGTGTCTCTCCCCAGGTGGTGGATATTATGCGCGTAAATGTGGACAAGGTTCTGGAGCGTGATCAGAAGCTGTCCGAACTGGACGACAGGGCTGATGCCCTGCAGGCTGGAGCCTCTCAGTTTGAGACCAGCGCTGCAAAACTGAAGAATAAGTACTGGTGGAAGAATGCTAAGGTTTGAGCACAAAATTCTCCTGATATCATGACACGTTATCATTTGACCATATGACAACTTTGTATTTTTTTATCTTCTGACCACAGATGATGATTATCCTGGGTGTGATATGCGTGATTGTGCTCATTGTCATTATTGGTAAGATGTTTTTTTTTACTATTATTATTATTATTATTATTATTATTATTATTATTATTATTATTATTATTATCTTTTGTCATCAGTAGGGATGTCAAAATTAGTATGTTCCACATCAAAATTTAGCAGTAATAAATTTAACTTTTTAACTGTTAAAAATGTTAAATGATTAGTAAAATCACGATGTATGCCGCCATAAACATTAAATGACGTCAACTACGTTATTTTTGTTTGTTTGTTTTTGTTTTTTTAATCAATGGGAAGTGCAACGTCTAATGGAGCGCTGCCTGGTCAATGGCGTTGTGGAATCAAAAACACCCACTAACTATGGCCAGTGGATGGCAGCATTGTATCGCTTTTCAATGGGCTCCCGGTATATGAAATTACAATGAAACATGACGGAATCTAATGAAATCTGATTAAATAGAACGTTTTCAAGGATGTCATGAATGTTCAAAGCCTTTGTTCACATTAAACCTAATTCACAGAACGTCACTAAACAAAAAATATTAGTGTCAAAATTACTGTTGTGGAGAAAATGTATCTCTTCATAAAAAGCTTGTTTTCTCCTTATCTATTCAATTTTTGCTCAATGTCACTCAAATTACTTATTTTCAAATGGTGATTACTAAAGAACGGAATAGGATAGAAACATACTTCTTTTTTCGAATGAAAGAATGGAATGGGATCTATCTACATTGTGTATGTAGTAAAGGCACAAAATGTTTTGTTAACCTTGAAAGATGAGTTCAAATACTCGAAACTGGCTGGCACTGTGGGGGTTGCTATTTGATAACGTGTGGCAGTAAAAAAGTTAATAATAATGCACATATTTGTGGAGACTTCGCCAGCACTCACCACTTTTCTTGCTTCCTGCAGTGTACTTCAGCACCTAAGAAGAGTCACTTTCCTACCCCAGTCTAATCCCAACGTCCTTGCTTCAGAAGGAACCCTGAAATTCATGACAAAAAAGGAATCCCCAATAATTGAGTTCATGTCTCTTTCCCCCGATTGGCTTCAATAGAACACCCCGAAACCCTTCAGGGCCGTACGGCTCAATCATTTCCACCGCCTGGCCTCTGGACCCCTGTCAAATATTTGTCCCGTGAGTGTGCGGCCCTGCGTCCGTTCTGGGTCCTCTCGGCTTCTCTAACCTGCCATAACGAGAGCCAAAACACCTGTGACGATGCAACAACAGAAAAGGAAACAATGATTGGCAATGATAATTGTTACATGACGGGTCTATATCTAGTCATTTGTAGAGTTTTATTCTGATATATACTGTTTTGTAGGTGTGCGTGCGAGTGTGTGCATTTTGTATTTTTTCATTTTTTGTATTAATTTTCTGTATGCTTCAGCGTCGACTACTGCCTAATAATCCAAGTGTGGATCTTGCATGTTCTAAACATCCGTCCGTTCCCCCGCTTTTGCTCGAGTGGCAACAATCGGAGTCGGCCACACAAGTGAATCTTTTCGCAGTCACAATCCCCAGGTTGAAATTAGTTCCAGTTCGTTCAGGTCTAAGTTGTAGCTCACGGGTATTGATCAAGTAATGCATGAATTGTTCAGCTATCCCTTTGTAGTTATTCCCAGTCGCGTCTCCCTTCCCGCGTTTCTTCTTGAATATCCGTTGCGTCCTCAGCTCTCCGGCCGTCTCCCTCGTGTCTTGCTGCATGCTTGAATTGGATTCACAATCGTTTGAAAACTGCCATAGTACCGTTGGACCAATGTCTGTAGATGTTTTTTCTTCTTCTTTTATTATTACGTAGTGTCTTATTTCGAAAACATTCCTTCATAGTGCAAATGCTCTTACTGTAGCACATGTAATTGTTAGCATACTTCAATTGCGCGATGAAACTAAAAACTGAAGTCAGTCATACAAACAACAGGAAAAAAAAATGAGGTGTAAAGGTACATTTGGTGAGAGGCAGTAATAGGATGCCATTTTGTGGTGTCAGTCATTAATGTTCGCTACTACAATAAAGTATTGTTCAGGTTTTAATTGGAGTTTCACAGAAAAAAAAAAGCCTTACTGGTGTTATCTACAAAAAGCACTAAACAAACTTGTTTTTGATGGCGCTGTCACGCTGGGCGATTACCAAGTGGTTCTCCCTATAGGTATGCATCATTAAATGTAATAGATTCTATTTTTATTATAGTGTATTTTTGTGTGAAACAGACAGGCGAAGAGGATGAAGTTCCTCTACTTCTGTCTGGCGTGCGTGTTTCCGTTTTTTATAATTCAGCTGTGTGCATTATACACTGCCAAGAAACAAAGCTGAGGGGGGGGAGCTTCTCTCGTTCATTGCAGTCGTCCGTCATGGCACAGTTGGAAAACGTTTTTGTGGTTTGGGATGGTGCATATGGCCCCTTTGGCTACGTGATAAGTAACAGAACAATAGGTGAACTTTAGCTCCAGATGAATAGGAAACTAGCATTAGCTTTCAGTCTCATAACCTACAATATTTCAATTTAAGTGTCATTAAGTGTGCTTTGGGGTTTTTATGTTTAGCAGCAAGCACCTTTACTCGTTACTGATCAGGAATTGTACCGTGTGTGAGCGTGCGCACGTGCGTCGATGTGTGTTAGAATAGCTCTACCCCAGGAATATCCCCACTTTATCCCGACAGATTAGGCCGCTTAAATCTCTTGAGTGAAGGCACGTTTGTTTGCTTGCCCACAAGGAGAGAGGTGACACATCTGAAGACCTTGAAAAAAATTGAAAAAAATGACCAAAAACCTCATGTGTGGGCTTGTGCTGACGATTGCCATCAAAAACAAGTGGAGAGGAGCAGGTTTAACCCAAACGATCCTATTACGTGGAAATACTTTTACTGCAACACCACATAAGCTTGTAGTGTGCCATGTACTTTATGCAAGTTCAACCAAAACTTAAGGACCGCATGCATCAATTCTCCCGCACCTCGTGTCTTCAAGTAAAATGATTTAATAACCAGTTTTTAGATTCAGGATCCTTTCACTAATAATAGCACAACCTTGTTTTGTTAACCATTTCTGCCATAGTACAAAACATTTAGCTAGCTACAACTATTGGACAAAAATTAGCATTAAGTGTTGTAATATGAACGTAATTTGAGGGCTAGTGGGGACCTATATTTAAAAAAAAGAGTTTTTAGCCATCCTGCTGAGGTGACATGACATGACTGATTGGGGTAGGACACGTGTTATTCCATAAATGCAGCTGTCGTCCTGTGATGATTTCGCAACCAATTTGGTCACAAAGGAGAAAATGAAGCGAGCGCTGTCTCTTCACGTTGCTTTACTTGTATCGTGTGAAAAGGCGTGCGCCTATAATTTAACCGCTTGGAACTTTGTTTGTTGTCGTGGTCATTCTTTTGTTTCCATGTGAGAATATTGCCTGATGCCGTCCCCGTGAAATGTTCAGTATTCTCAAATTTACGCTGCACTCGGCCCATTTGTGGGCGATCCGAAAACTTTTTTCTGCTTTCATTTATTTGTGATCTTGTGATTGAAGCTTGAAATAAGCATATTAATAAACCGTGGATGAGTATATGTGCTCTATTGTTAAGCAAACCTAAACATCCAACATGTATGGAATGTCGCCCCAAATGGGATGAGCGCAGTATTAGGAGGGAACCTTTTGAGTTTCTGAACGGTCACCGGACGGCTTACGATATTCCACACAAAAGAATATATATGGAGAGATGTTTTGTATGTCCACGTTTTATTATTTTGCATTGATTAAAAAAAATAACTCCCAATGTATCTGAATTTTGTGTAAGCACTGATTGGTAGAAGTAAAGATCGCTGAGGTCAACAGGGAGGAAAAGTCTTTTTTCCCCTTCAATTGTCCAGAAAACTTAAGACAAATTCTGTTTACATCAGATTGCTGTTTGTATCCACACGATGCTGTATATTTGTTTTGTTGAAATATATTTATTTTTGAGGAAAGATTTTAATTTCTCAATGGGACTGAGGGTTCTGGCGTGGAGGTGTGTCTGTATATTGCCCCTGTTTGTCTGGTCTTTCTGGAGGGACCCGACTGGAGGATCACGGGCAATGTGCTCAGTCTTATTTCATTCTTACTTTTTGTTTTTCTTTTATTTATTGATAGATTTGTTGTGCTGTCGTATAATATGGGATTAGACACTAAAACAAGGTTGGCTCAATGTAAAGGAGAGGAAACTGAATGGAAAACTAAATTGTATAAAATAATTGTAGTGTAAATCTATCAATGTCTTATTATATTGATGAACATCATAAAATATATGTATATTGGAAAACAGTGTCTTTTGGACAATGCTGCTTTCTTTGTGTGTGTGCAAAAC
Organism: Festucalex cinctus; assembly: GCF_051991245.1. Classification (NCBI taxonomy): domain Eukaryota; kingdom Metazoa; phylum Chordata; class Actinopteri; order Syngnathiformes; family Syngnathidae; genus Festucalex; species Festucalex cinctus. The sequence continues at coordinate 4,865,006 of NC_135428.1, forward strand.
AAGTTCATAAATATGCATTTCATGCTGTGCAAACACGACGAGGGATAAACATGTTTAACTGGAGCTACCCAACTCTACAAGACACATTTTGGTCAACACGCAAGTTACTTCCGTCCATTTATCAGCCATAAACTCGGTTCCCCGATTGTAAAGACAACACAAGGACAAGGTGGCACGATAACACTGAAAGAAATGTATTAAAACTAAATAGCACTGATAATAGTCCTATCCACATCCTGCGTCACATGACTTAAGACACACTATCCTGAAATAGAAACGCACTGCTAACACTTATGACCACTTGCACATTCTGGTGAAAACCGAGACGAGACAACAGGGAGAACTTGCAAACTCCACACGAGGGAGATTCGAAGAACTGGCATCCTGTGAAGAAAAAAATGCTAGCATGTTGCACTGCCAGGTTGTAGCTCTGCATTTTAACCACCAGGTGTCAGTAAAATGACAGACACCTATGGCTAAGACGCTAATTTGCCCATAGGTTAGAATGTAACGTAATGCTCGGTGTCCCCATAGTCAGCTACGAAAGGCTCCGCTTCACCTGCGATACTAATTAAATTGGATAACACCGGCATGTTTTGCTGAAACCTGACTTATACGGAGAAGTTATTCATGGCACGGTTCTTAAATGGACTGTCAGTAGGACTACCACAGCTGAAACCAGAGGGCAGCCATCTTTCGTTGCCACTTTTACTAACGACTGTTGTTTTGTTTTTTTCGTTGAAAACTTGTAGTGTACTGTTTGCATCGACCATTCATAGTATCCTCAGTATGAATTGTAAATCACAGAGTTACAAAATGTTTACATTTTGTAGCATTTTTTTCTGATGGGCTTTACTTTCACTTGATTGTTGATGGTTCTGACAACATGATGCAAGCAAATCTTTGAGCCAATGTGATGTCATAATTTTCAGTCGACAGCAAGTGGTAAAATGGCTGCCCACTAAGATGGATGAAAATGGGTGAGTTTTGCTTTTTAATTCATGTTCCACAAACACAATATTGATCATAATGCCATGTTTAAACTAGTGGGGGCGCAGAGAACATATTGTAAAGGACATTTTTGACTTGATGATCAGCATGTGGCACACTGTCAGGAAAAAGCTTATTTTCCTCGTCGCATTCTAGTTCGACGTTCTTGATCTTTCTCCAGCTGTTTCTTGGAAGTGTGGCAGAGTTTATTATCACTTTTCCTGACATCTTAAACTGTCAACTTAGCAGTTGTCAACATTGTTTTTATGTTTTCTTGTAAATCTCAAAGACACAACATTAGTTTCTATTAGAATTTCGTGCACATGTTTCTAATTTTGGAAATAGTGGAAACTGGCCTACTGTAATGTGCTGCATAAATTAAAGGCCTTTTGAATTTGTGTGGAACCAAAATGGCAGAGACCAGATGGGATTCTCTGACAAACGTTTTTTAAACGTGAAAAACTGATGAGTAAACAAATTGAGGGGTAACAGTTGCAAATGCATGACAAGCAACATGACTTTCCTCATGTTGCTGAGTCAGATCCTTCTTCTCCCAGTTTGTTTTTCCTCTGAATTCTTTTTCACTCCTCCCCTCTCCCCCATCGCGATTCCATGTGACTCTTGGCGAAATGAAAGTATGTCAATCATACCGATCTGTCTGGCGTTATTGCAGAACCTCCTTGCCTGGGGGGTTATTGGCCAAGTGTAAAGGTCACTCCAGCTCCCCGCACACATGCACGCATTGGCAGTGGCTGCACACGGTGATGCCATCATCGCTTGCATTCCTGCCTTTGCTGCCTCTTATCAAGACTTCACTTTGAAGACAAACAGCGCAGCAGTGACCAGCACGTACTTGTATCTCCAACTGACCTCCTCCGTCTTTATTTTGGCAGCAGAACTCATTTCACGCTGGTTGTAAGGGAGAAACACTAAATCAGAGTAAAACAGAAACAAAAAAGTGTTCTTAAGTAATACGCCACATGTAACTGGAGACTCTGTGGAAACTGTGCCTTGTGTTTTTATTGGCCGTCCGCCTTGGTTGTTCCAGACTCTGATCAAGCGGTTGTAGGTCAGCAGTGCATGAAAGTGTCTGCTTTTACAGTATTTAGTGGACCATGCGTAGCCGCTTTAGGCCTCAGCAGTGTCGACCAGAGAGTTGACTCAGCCATGAGAACTCCTCCACTATCAGGGTGGGGGGGTGGAACAGACGCCCTCTGGCTCTGATTCTATATGGAGCCAAAGGACATTCCGGGGGTTTGGGGAGATACGATGCAAGGATACTTCATTAGTTTTATAATAACGTCAAATCAAAACCCCACAGGAGCTTGTTACCGGTACTAACTTTGAAAAATCAATAACAAGAAAGCAATAAGAAATCTCAAAGTAACACTGTCACGAGTTTAGCTCAGTAGATTGTGAAGATTGATAGTGCAACCGGTGAATTATGTAATCTGTCATCAGTCACAATGGACAGGAAACTGGTCACACTGTTAACCTGAATAAGTTAGCTGAACTAAACAAAAAAACAGAAAAAGTGAGGTAATAGGTTGCCTCACTTTTTTTTTTTTTTTTTTTTTTTTTTTTTTTTTTAGTTGTTGGCTCACTTCAAAAGTTACGTTTTCCAGAACTTGAATGGTTTGATGATGACACACAACTTATTTGTTTTATTTATTTATTTATTTTTATTTTTTTAATACAAAGGCTACTCAGAAGCTTTCTTACAGCAACCCAATTATTCTCACTAACTTATAAATGTTAGTTTTAAAACTATTAGATAACAGAAGTCCAAACATTTTTTATATTCCAACATAATTATTATTAATTTATTTAAACTTTATTTAATTAACCAGGTAAGGAAACTGAGAGCAGATTATCTATTACAATGTCAACTGCTGACAAAGTAAAATAAGGCTAAAATAAAATTACAAATTAACGTGTAAAATTGTGAATAATACACACAAAACATAAAATATTGCATTACATACATTAAGTTTTATTTTTAGTATGTACCATATAACTTAATTTTATCTGTAATTCTAAACCAATCGAAACAAGATGTGATCACAAAATTACATTTTATTAAGTTACAGCTAATTTATGTTTTTAAGTTATCCATACACAAAAAAAAATAGTGTAGCTCAATTTAAACAAAAATTATGAGTACAAATTACTCATAAACGCACAGTACCAAATAACGTACAGTTACACCAACTTAAAAAAGTTAAGTTAGTGGTAGTTTTTTTTTTTTTTTTTAATAAAACTTTTAGTATTGTTGTACTTATATTTAGCCATTTTTGGCAGTCAAACAATATTTTGACTATAATATATTTGATACTTTCATTATTTTTCATGTACAATTAGTACCTTTAAAAACACATTTGGAAATTGCTGTCGACTGAAAATGACATCACAAGGGCTCAGGTAACCAATCACAGCTCGGCTTGTAAATGTCACATGACCAAACCTAGAAAACAGCTGAGCTGTGATTGGTTACCTGAGCCCTTGTGATGTCACTTTCAGTCGACAGCAAAGTTGCAAAATGTGTTTTTAAAGGTACTAATTGTACATGAAAAATAATGTAAGTATCAAATTAATTGTAGACACAATATTTTTATTGCTATAATGGGCTAAATAAGTGAAGTATCCCTTTAAGTCAAGTTATCTTTATTTATATAGCTCTTTCAAACAGCCTCAGAGAATAAATCTATTAGTTGGAAGTTTAAAAAGAACAGAAATCACTTTCCTCCTGAGATGCCCCCCACCAAGCTCCCCTCCTTGTGTATGCAACCTGTTTTTTTATGGAGAAAACATCTGGCTCTAATTAAAGCCTTCGACTCCCTCTTCTTACCCCCCCCCCCCCCCCCCCCCCCCCCCACACACACACACACACACACACCACCCCTGGGCTCTTGCTCACAATCGTTGTCCTTTAAGCATCTCTCTTCTAGAACTATCTAACAACAACACCCACCCCCCCAATCCTGAAGTCGCTCCACCCATCCTCCTCCTCCTCTTCCTCCTCCTCCTCCAACTCTGCTCCTGAACCTCTTGCCTCACGCCGCAAACTCCCCTCTCTCCAAATAGTGTCTCGGTGAGCGCATCATGCTGTCCGCAAGCCATATGTGGGGAATCTCCTTGCTCCTGTCACTCGTTTTGGGATGGACCGACGCCCAGCAGACCAACTACACCAGGTGAGGTCACACGGTGCGGAAAAAAAGGTGCGTTCGAAGTCAGGATAAGTCAGCGTTAATTTGACAAAACTTCCAGTCTACGTCTGAATTCTTTCACATCTCTTCGGGTGAAATCTTTCCACTTGGTTTTGCTTGAATAGGCGCAGATTTGTTGTTGTTTTTTGTGTGTGAGTGTCTACAATGGCTGAGCCACCAGATGTTCATGTTTTCGCTTCCACCCGTGGGGTCCAATCTGAGCAACTTGGCTCCAGCTCAGGACATTTTGGCTGTAATCACCAAGTGTATGACTTTTTTTTTTTTTGGAGTTCTTCCTCTCTTGCTTCATACTGTTAAGCCCAAAATTATTTACAGTGGGTGTGTTTTTGCTGGGAATGACACAAGGATTGGCACACGAGTGTAAAAAGTTGTTAAGAGACACTAATTATTTGTCACCATTTTGAGGAAATGCAACCTCTCTAAAATAATCTTAACACAACTTTCTTGTGTATTTTGTGTTTTAAGCCACAAAAAAGTTCACTTGTCAGAAACATACCCTTGCTGACTCTGCTACTACAAATCTGTACGTGTTTACAAGAGCTGCTCCACAGAGCTCTTTAAGATTTTTATGACACTATAACGACGAGGTTGACAGAGTCCGCTGAGGAAGATTAGTTGAATTCCATTTGTTTTCTTTCTAGTTATAATTCTTGGAGTTCGTTGGAATGTCAAGCAGAAGTACTTGGCTTAACAATAGTAGTCAATTTTCCTCCGTAAAATTCCAAACTTCAGCAATTGGCAAACGCACTTTACAGTTTGAGACTCCCATTGGAAGTTTCTGTAAACATGGGCCCAGTTTATGCATTCATGCAATTCTTGTCTATTTGCCAAAGCTTGTTAATACTGTACAGTCTGCTCATGACCGTTATCACAGACCCGTCTTCCACTGTGGAGGATCACTTGTTGCAGAGTCGGGATTTGTCGGGAGTGAGGGCTTCCCGACCCATTACAAACCAAACAGCAAATGCACCTGGATCATCACAGTGAGTCACTCTACAACAAGTCAAAACACCACACGAACTGCCTCCTATTCATTGACTAACCCTTTTGGTGTCTCTTTGGTTGTCAGGTCCCGGAAGATAAGGTGGTCATGCTGACCTTCCGTATTTTTGACCTGGAGGCGGACTCGCAATGTCGCTACGACTACCTGGATGTTTACAATGGCAAATCCAACACTGTGCAAAAACTGGGACGTTTCTGTGGAACCTTCCGGCCTGGTGCTCTTATTTCTACCACCAACGTTATGATGTTGGAGATGGTGACAGATGAAGAGACCAATGGTAGAGGATTTGTGGCCTACTTCAGTGGTGCCACACCATATGCTGAGGGTAGGTGCTACTTTGTTTCTGCACATTTTCTTGGTACTGAATGACAAGGTCAAAACAGAAGAGAAAGTCGAAACACCGTCTTTTAATATACAGTCATTCAATTTGACCTGGAAGTGCGGTAAAAACAATAGGAAGTGCCCCAAAATCAACAGGAAATGCCCTAAAATCAACAGGAAGTGACCCGGAAAAGCCCCCAAAAACAATAGGAAGTGCCCCAAAATCAACAGGAAGTGACTGCGAAGAGCCCACAAGCAAACAAAAGTGCCCCAAAATCAACAGGAAGTGTCTCGGAAGTGCCCCCGAAACAACAGGAAGTGGACCTGGGAGTGCGGCAAAAACAATAAGAAGTGCCTCAAAATCAACAGGAAATGCCCTAAAATCAACAGGAAGTGACCCGGAAAAGCGCCCAAAAACAATAGGAAGTGCCCCCAAATCAACAGGAAGTGACTGGGAAGCAAACAAACAACCAAACAAAAGTGCCCCAAAATCAACAGGAAGTGTCTCAGAAGCGCCCCCAAAACAACAGGAAGTTGACCTGGAAGTGCGGCAAAACAATAGGAAGTGCCTAGAAATCAACAGGAAATGCGCTAAAATCAACAGAAAGTGATTGGGAAGAGCCTGTTGAGACGGGATCTGTGACCCCAGTACGATCTGTGACGCGCATGTGCAGAAGATCGGCCATCTTGGATCGCTAACTTCGGCAACAACACTAGAACAAATACCTTTACATGCCTGTGCGATAGCGTGCGTTCGTAAAAACATGATACAACAAGACAAAAATGCAGATTATTGATGCATTTAACAGTAACTATTAACTTTTAGTCCTATAAATGAACGTTTTTACTTTACTTTCCAGTGAGTCTCCATTGTTACAGTAAGTGTGTGTGTGTGTGTGTTTTAAATGACCCCCCTCACCCAGCCACAATCCCTATGCTATGATATTGGCCACGCATTGTTCTAAAGGCAATCAAAATAAACCATACCCACTCTCATAGAAACCATAATTACAGTATACAGAGTCTTTCCAATAAGACGCCATATTTGTTGTGGGGGTGAACCGGTGAAAACTCTTCAGGCGAATTTAATAACAATAAAGTCCTAAAGTCCAATCCTTTTACATTAATGTCCGACAAAAACAATGGAAAGTTCACCTGGATGTGCGACAAAAACAATAGGAAGTACCTCAAAATCAACAGGAAATGCGCTAAAATCAACATGAAGTGACTGGGAAGAACCCACAAGCAAACAAAAGTGCCCCAAAATCCACAGCAAGTGTTTTAGAAGCGCCCCCAAAACAACAGGAAGTTGACCTGGAAGTGCGGCAAAAACAATAGGAAGTGCCTCAAAATAAACAGGAAATGCCCTAAAATCAACAGGAAGTGAGGCGGAAAAGCCCAAAAAGCAATAGGATGTGTCCACAAATCAACAGGAAATGACCCAAAAGTTACAGGAAGTGACACAGTGGTGCCCAAAAACAAACAGGAAGTGCCCCAAAATCAACAGGAAATGCCCTAAAATCAACAGGAAGTGAGGCGGAAAAGCCCAGAAACCGGGCATTTTTACAGGAGCGTGTAGACTTTTTGTTTGTTTTTAAATCTAATTACTGTGTCGATGCGTTTGTAATGTTTTCAGCAACGGTATCTTTGAAAGCAGACAAGTTTTTGTACAGATGGTTGAGATAGTGCAAGACCCTAGCCGGTGGGGTTCTAAAATTACTGTTATGTAAATAATAATACAATGTGCTTTTCTAGTTTCAGTAGATGTAAAGTGAAGAATGCATCTTGGACTGCAATCTGGCGTTATCTTCCTTTGAAATCCTCCTGGTTGTGTGGCTTGTTTTAGATGAGCAGTTCTGTGGGGGAAAGACAACAAAATCCCAGGGAGAGATCATGACGCCAAACTGGCCCAACAAGAAGTATCCGCCAGGAACCAGCTGCTCTTGGCTCATTACTGTGGACCCTGATAAGGTTTGCAACAGAACCTGCATCAAGTCATTCCAAACCTTTGTGTTTTAATCGTTTCTGTTTGGATACCAGGTCATCCAGGTTCAATTTGGTAAGTTTGTTTTGGAGGCGGATACCTATTGCCGCTTCGACTACGTGGCCTTCTTTAACGGCGGAGAGAAAGATGACTCGCGCCTGATTGGAAAATATTGTGGAGATAAAGCCCCACCGTAAGAAAACACAACTGGTTGAAAAACACAATATTATGCTTAACCGCTCCCAACTTCCCGCTCATGTTCTTTGTCTGTGCAGGCCCATCACTACCAGCGGCAACGTGCTCCTGGTCCAGTTTGTGTCTGACCTCAGTGTGACGTCTGACGGCTTTCTGGCTACTTACACGAGCATCCCCCGTGGTTCTGACCCAGCTGTAGTGCACAGCGGAGGTTCTGATAGCAGGTCCGTTCCAGCAAGGCCCGCTGTACGTGTAGTCCCTACGACTACGGCACCGCCGCCTGTCGCTACGGTCAAATATGTGGAACCAACCCGTCAAGCCAAACCTGTCAGGCCCACCAATGGACGTGGGACCGGCACCACGGGTCAGGAAAGGAGAGTGGTTGACGCCAAACCAAATGGAGGACGACCTGGTGAGTGAAGCCACATCTTGGGCTATTTTGAAATGCACATACTGTATATGCATACTATTCTGTATTTATTTATTTATTAAATACATAAATAAATAAGCATAAATATAATACATATTTTTATTTATTTAGGTTTTATTTTTTTATGCATTTATTTATTTTTATAGTTGCCCAGAATCCACTGTGCGCCAAAGCGTGTAAAAGAGACGGAACTATCAAGCCCAGTTTCTGTGCCAGTGAATTTGGTAAGTGCACCTGTTCAGTGTTAAACCGGAAGTGTGCTCAAGGGTCACACCGTATTATTAAATAAGACAAATTGATCATTGTTTTAATAACAATAATAATAACAATGTAATAACAATTCTAAATATAGATAACAATTTAATCACATTGTATTTCAATTTTTATTGATTACAATTCATTAGTGAAAAGTTGCATGTTGAATGTGTATGGAGAAAAAAAAATATTTTAATAACAATGATAAATATAAATAATTTTATAAAAATGTTCAATTTTTATTGATTACAATCATTAGGGATTTTTTTAAAATCATAGTTAAATATAATGTATATTTATGTAAATTATTTTTTGTATTTGTAGTTTGTATTTTTTCATTTATTTACAAAAACATTTCAACAGTTATTTACAAGAACTAACTAAGTAGCTATTAATTCAATTAAATAAATCACATAAAAAAAAATCTTATACTTCACCAGTATTGTAGTAGTGAGGACATAGATCAACGGGATATCAAACGCTCTAATGGCTTTCCATAGGGGAAAAAAACAAACAAACACATTTGCACTTTCATGCTTGGCGGATATGTAATAATAACCATTCAAACGCTGCATTCTTACCACCCCCACTTTTCTTGCAGTGATAACCGGGAAAGTGACCTCTCTGGCCCCCGGACCCCGGGGCACCCTTCTCATTGGGGTATCCCTCATTAAGACTTACAAAGCAGGACGGCTAACGATCACGCAAGTCGGAGAGACCATGTCGGTTCGATTGGTGTCACAATGCAGGAAGTGCCCGTTGCTTCGCAGAGGTAAACATACGCAAAATTGTACATTTTGTGCACCATCACATTCATCTGGTCCTTATTTTATTTTTATTTTTTATTTTTTTCACCGCAGGCGCTAACTACATCATCATGGGTCAAGTGGATGAAGACGGCCGTGGTAGCTTGCAACCTGGCGCGTTCACAGCTCCTTACAAAGCCCCACATCACAAATTATTGACTAACATCAACAACCAGCCATGTTAACTCACACGATGACTCAATAAGTCTTGTTGAATGCGAAATACAGATTTACATGAAATAATATCGCAATAAAACATGACAGTAATTTTATAACCCAATTTTTAAAAAACACAAATCCTTGAACATTGTCTGTAATTTATGTATGAATAAAGGATTTTTATATCTCTTAATTTTGTCACGCCTTGTCATTTTTTTTCTTGACCAAGCAGTTGTGCCATAATGTAAGAGTTTTTGGACCCCATCTAGTGGCCGTAAACGGTAATAGCACCCAGATTTACCATCATAGCTTCTTTTTCATTTTCAATGACAATGTGAGATTTCATTTAGTTTTCAACTAGCCTAATAGTTTTGTACTGTTTACTCAATAGACCCCTTCAAAGTTTGTAAACAATGTGACGCAATTTAAAGGGCGGGGCTTAGCTGGAGGCAAAAACAGCTCAGTGGCCTGTGGTTCTAACACCGGTCAGCATATTTTCACAGAAAGTTCACTTCGGACGTGGAAAACGGCCATTTGAGTTAATATGTGAGTAAACTGATAAAAATAGAATAGAATAAACAGACAACCAGCGTTGTTTACTTCTAGCTGCACTTTGTTGCCTCCAGCGGTTGTTTTTGCCGTCCAGTAAACACCGTGACGTCATCGTGACGTAGGCCATGAAGGGGTCCATATGTATTAAGAAAAAGTCAACGTTGGAGTAAGATTTTATTGGAAAATATCTTATAAAATACAGTAATAGAATACAAAACTATGAGCTAAACATCCATTTGCAATGATGGACTGTTGTGGATTGATTTTTTACAACGGATTAAAAATGACCACCCACTTCATCAAGCAGGGATACAAACCCAATGTCAGAGGCAGCCCCTCTGCTCACACCCAAACACTGCCCTTCCCCTCCCTCTCCGAAACCTCCGGCATGCCGCAGCAGCCGGCCACCCCGGCCTCCCTGCTGCGAGCGGCAGGTAGGTTCTTGTACACGGCCCGGCTGTAAGGGATGAAGCACAAGCCCAGTTGCAGGTGGCGAGCCAGGCGACAGAAGGCAGCCAGCGCCAGGACCAGCAGAGGCGTGAGCAGGAGGAAGCCGACCACCAGCAGAGCTACGCAACCGGCGTCGTCCAGCAGGTCCGAACAGTACACAGAGGTACCGTGGGGCTGCACCTGAAACAGTCACGTGCACAAGCTCATTTCATTTTTTTTCGCCAGTTCTCATACACTAATGCTGCATTCGAGGATGGTCGGAAGTCGGAAATACCCGAGTTCAAACCAGGAAGTGCGTCAAGGACCTCGACTTCACCGGCGGACTACAATGTGACGTCACTGAATGGCAAAACACAATTTACTCGAATATAGATAGCTTTCTTCATTCATAAATATTTGAGCTGATCCTTCCGCTAGAAGTTGTTTGCCTTTTCGAAGGCGGAAGTATCAGCTAGCTGGCTGCAGTGCGTCGGTTAGCCCTCTACAGGGCGCCGCGCAGTGATACGAACGAACAGAAAAGTAGTGGCTGGCGGAAATGGCGTCTGACTTTTTTTCAGGAAAGGTGTATTGTGATGGAAATGTATCACACTTTTGAAAACAAATAGTTTTTAGAAGAAAAACGCTTTATTTCCGAGACCCCAGCCAGCTTGCTGGACTATTTTCCTCTCGTCCAACACCGGACCAGAACGCGTGTCACAGAAGACAGAACGCTGTCAGGGGTAAGTCAGTGCTGATCGCACACACTGGAGGTGAGGATCGAATTAAGATTCATGTTAAAAAATTCGAACGATCCCTTGTGTTAATAGCCCGATATAATGATTAATACACGATTCGTGTAGTTCAAAGAGTGTTATTACATCCGTGGGCCGTTCACCATTGTTTACATATGCTAATGCTAATCGCTAGCGTGCTGATGGCCCAGTCATACTAAGTTGATTTATATTTTACAAGCTACTCTCGACTGAGGCGTTTTTGTTTATTTGTACCTTGCAAAGTGTTGTGTCTGATATGTCTTTATATTATTTGTGTTACAGAACCACACATACACTAACTTGTACAAAGTAGCCACACACCCATAGTTGGACTAATAAAAAGAGAACTGAGTCATCTCCTCACATTCTTACCGATGCCCCCTGGCGACCTCAATCTCAAGGAACCAGCACATTAGCTCTCCCCAAAACATCTCAAATTTGGTCTGCTATTGCACTGCACAAAGTAATCAATGCTATGAGTCACAGCTGCAAAAGATTAAAAATTTAATCTCCAGGAAGTCCCAGAAAAACTTAGACAAACAGTATCAAGTCACCGAGGAAAATATACTGCATGTCACGAACCGTTCAACATGGAGGTGTGGCGTTTAACCGTGATTCCTAACCAGAGTGCCATAAGACACAAACTGTACAATATTTACGCCGAATAATGGATCTTTGTTCATCTATCTATAGCAGTGACGTATAATGACAGGCAGAACAACATCCGCCAACATTTTTGTTTACTGACCGTGGAGTGGCAGAGGAAGCCGAATATAATCATGACGAGCGCCGGGGTGAGGATAGTGCCAAACACGATGCCGGCCAACAAGCCGTTGATCGTTGCGATCACCAGATTCTGAGCTGTGACCAGCACGGAGCAGGCCCAGCAGTCCAGAGAGCCCCTCAACTCCAGCGGGGGGTCGGGGCCGTCGCTCCCACCCGTGGAGTATGGCGGGGGCACCACGGCACCGGCCCCTCGTGACGGGGAGCCGGGTTCGGAGTGGGGCAGCTCCGATGTCTTCTCTAGTGTCCCGTTCCGTGACAGACTCATTTTGATGGCGGAGAACTGAAAGAAAGATGTTGAATTGGGGTGTTAAAAAAAATATCGATTTGGCAATATATCGCGATATTACAGTGCGCAATTCTCGAATCGATCAAATAGGCCACCGAATCGATTTTTATACATTCATTTTTTACCTCTGAGGAGGGAGATGAGATTGGTGGAAAAGATAGGTTAATATTTAAGGGATCGGCCGATCTCCCAAAATTAAGGAATAAATAATTAAATCAGCCGGCCGATTGATCGGTGCACCCCTAGTTCTAAATGTACAATAACATTTTTTCCCTAAGTTTTCATCATCTTGTTTAAATAAAAGCTGAAAAAAACCCCGCTACATTAATAGAAATATGGGTGCATCTTTTAGTCATTGATATAGTCATTTCATAATTCATAAAATTGATTTAAAATTAAAAAGATGTATCACACTGTAAAAGAGCGAGTGTGATCTTGATTTGTCTTGAGGTAATTTATCTGCCACTAGATGGCATAATTGCATTTGTAAGACATTGGTGACAGCTCAGTGACTTTTTCTTTTCAAATTAAGAGCTATCTAACGGTTCTAACCTTTACCATGAAGTAACTTGTTGAAATTCTGCACATTTTTAAAATTGTCAAATACAACTTTGACCACAGACTCCACAAATATATGCATTATTATTAAACTCGTTACTGCTAAATTTGTAAACTTGTGCTGTGTGCGTTGCAATTGGAATTCCCCCAGTACAGGATTTCATCATCATAATCATGTATTAAAAAATAATATATGGGGTGTTATTCTGTGCCGTGAGTGAAAATAGTAGTAAACTATAGCAACTGGGAAAGGAAATGGGCTCCCGCCGACCCCGCCTCCTCACTGCAGAATAAACTAGAACAATGAGTCCAAGCAGGAGCCGAAAAATTCCCTCTAATCAGTGTCACCAATCAGTCAGAACAATGTTCTTGCGTTGATGACCGCTTTTTGTTTTGTTTGTTTTTAAAACACGCCTTTTATTTCCATTTCTCATTAAACATACTGGGGAATTCATCACCACGTGACTTCACGTGAAAAGTTGCGATTCAATGAGGCTTTTTACGATGAATTATTTTCATATTATAGACACTAAGGGTGTCACGATTTCGATTTTTTATCGAAATCGATCGAAATTACGTCACGATTTCGAGCATCGAAATAGAAGAGAGGACACACGATTCGATGCCCCCCCCCGCGCCCGCCGCCACCGCCGCCACCGCCACCTCCCAGGAAAGCAAATGAGACGCAGCCATTCAGCTACTAGCTAACGGCACTTGTTAGCTGACTTCTCCTGCAGTCATGATGGCAAGCGCGGACAGACACAGCAATGGTGCTTCAAGCCGCTCCCGCTTCTCTCGTCACCAGTTTGGAAACATTTTGCGTTCCCGGTGAGTTATGTCGACAACGTTCACGTTGTCGATAAAAAGACCACAGTTGCAAGATATGCTATGTGCGCGTACTGTACTCGGCCACGGTGTTACGCCCGGCTCGTCAAGGGGAAGGGAAGTAACACAATAACAGAAAATATAGAGTAGATAAACACGGGTCGACTTTAACATCTGAGTAGTTTTAATTGAAATTTCAGGCAGGGGTTTGACAAGGGAGTGAAAGTGGAAGGTGAACAAATAATAACCGCATTTGACAGAACTGACAGAACGGAGGAGAAACAATAACTAATAGGGGTATAATACACGGATACACAATAGCGTCGCGCTGGCACAGTCGTCCAATCGGAGTGTCGCGCTGGCACAGTCGTCCAATCGGAGTGTCGCGCTGGCACAGTCGTCCAATCGGAGTGTCGCGCTGGCACAGTCCTCCAATCAGAGTGTCGCGCTGGCGCATTCAAACTGAATGGCCCGAGCCGCCAGCCGTAACAACGGGAAACACGACAAACATGACGGGACATTTACGCAGGCATCACAAAGATTTAGATTTATCAAATTCAACTAGAAGTGGGAAAACAACGGTCCAACCAACTATTTCATCCTCATTTACAGTGAAACTTCCACACACTTCAGCTCGCGCGAAACGCCAGATCCATAGGTCTATTTATAGCAGCAGACCTGCAGCCTTGGAAAACGCTGGATTCAAACATTTAATTAGTGTACTTGAACCACGCTACAGTATGCCCAGCAACTGTAAATGTTGGGATATAGTTTGTTCAGGCTGTATTTGTTCCATGACTTTGGATACAATATATTTTTTGTTGTTGTTGCACATTGCACATTATTTTAAGAGGAACGCACAGCACACTGTTGTAACCAAAAACAGTCAATAGATGGCAGGCACCCACTGTGACTTTTTGTTTTTGTTTTTTTATTTTTTATTTTACACTTCAGTAAGAACAAGACGGTTAACTTTATATTGTAAATAAATTCTTTGAATTTGATCATTCCTGCCTAATGTCAATTATCATATATTACATAAATTTACACAAAAATAATATGGAAATTGCATCACCTATATGTAGCCGATCTTTTGAAATAAGATTTACTGTACAATGAATAGAACCAATGATCATAGACTAGCCTTAGCCTACAGAAGCATATGCCTCTGTGTTATAAAGTGGGGGAGCGGAGAAAAAAAAAAAAAAAAAAAAATCGAAAAAAACATCGAATCGTGACCCCAAAATCGAAATTTAAATCGAATCGTGGAGTTGGCGAATCGTGACACCCCTAATAGACACAATTATGAATGTGCAGTTTACCTTTATTTTACAACCCTTTTTAGAAATGTTTTTTTTTAAATATATAATAGTCATTTTAAAATGTGTAATAGTGTTCCAAAATCATTTAGTTGTGTTGAATTGTACTCACTGTGGGTTCGAACCGCTGCCACAAAAACGGCAGTTGTCGAGGTTGCAAAGTCAAAGATGAAGAGAATGTCAAGAATTTCCTCCTGATGAATGTCTTGCGTGGAATTTCACCTCCAATTGCTTGGTGGTCTCCGCGTAGAGGCGCCTGTTTAACTGAAACCAAAATATGCTTTTTTTTTTTTATAATTTTTTTTGTAAAGCAGCTATCTTGTCGTTGTCGCAAACTCCGAAGACGTCTTTCCTCTCAGAGAAAAGAAACCGTGTCGACTTGGGGAGAAATCTGCTTTCCGACCGACTTCAACGCTTCCTTCCCTGGCATTCTGTTTCCTCAGTCAGACTCCCAACTCCAGATATGATTGAGTGCGCGTGCGCGTGTGCGTATCCTGAGCGCAAGAAGCCTACCGGGCAGCGGGGGCTTTGTGTTGATAACACCAGAGTCCAGATGTGATTCCAGGGGGAGGGAGAAGTGTTTATTTGGATAGATTAGACTCGAGGAGTCCGGGTATGTTGCCCCCGCTCACATCATTTGACACATTTTGCACCTTCGTTTTCACGATGAATAGCAGCTGGACAATATTTGGCGTTGACGGTGAAAAAAAAAAAAAAAAAACTTCCCACAGAAGCCTGAGGTGTAAAACAAAAGGGCCGGGTTTGTTTCCCGGCAGCAGGAATGGCAAAGCAAGTGACCTTTGACCCCTTTGATGAAAAACAGATCTGCGGGTAAGGAAATGAGGCTGGGGGTAGAGCTGGACTAATTTTCTGGAGAGAAAAAAAGAGGCCGCAGCATGATAAGAAGCCGTCGGGGGCTCAAGTTCAAAGGCTGGAATCAGTTTTATGATATCGAGCCTCATTTTCGGGCGTTATCGTTTATTTATTTACATGTTCACAGGGCTGATGTACAGTGTTGACTTTGAAGAGAAGACGGGACTTTTAACAGTTTTGAAAAAGTGTAGACACCCCGAGGCAATGTTGGATGGTTTTGCAATTAACAACGAGTGAGTTGTTTGTGCGTGCTTATGTGGATGTGATGTTTTAGTGCCCCTGTCAAGGCTGTGCTTGTTAGAGGAAAAACCGTTTTCCTGTCCTTGGAACCAGGATATCCCCTTGCTGCAGATGTGCAGCTTGAGCCGTTTTGTTTGCGTCAAGCCCCAGGATGGACGTAAACGTTAAAAATAGAACAATATTAAGTTAACAATAGATGACACGTTACTGAGTGTGCGTGTGTGTGGTGACAGTGGGTGATCTAACAGATTTTTTTTTTTTTTTGTAATTACATTGTGGTATTTGAGCCCAAAATGTTCTCACATTTCTCTCTTGTTCAAACATTGCCAATGTTCAAACCTTCATAAATTTTATAAAATGGGTATATTACTGTGAAAAAAAATATGCAAAATTGCACTTAAAAAAAAATCCGCGATACAGCGAGACCGCGAAAAGTGAACCGCGTTATAGCGAGGGAAGACTGTATAACTCATCCATAATACATTGTTGAATAATTTATCAAAACATTTTATTGTCTTGAACAATACAATACAATATGTCACAGAAATATCACAGAGGGATTTAAGACAGGTCTGGCTCAGGTTTTTGTCTACATAATCCTATTTGAAAGTATAAGTGCAGCAAAAAAAATCAAACATCATAAGAGAGAGAAACCAAAACATTACATCTGTCAAATAAAAACCCAGAATGAGGAGAAGACAAAAACACACACAGAAAAACAAAACATTGGCCATTAAAAGACATCTTTTGAAGTCTCTGCAAAAAATGTGTCAAGAGTTACAACTACAGCTACTAATGCTCATAAAAGTCACCAATATAGCCACACAAGATTATGAACTTCACACAATTGAAAAGGTAAAAAAACAAAATTAGTATTTATGAGCTAATTACAGTACAAAGATTTGATTTTAGATACAGTAAAGTGTGTTGTAATGTTTGTCAGCACCAGCAGGTTGGCTTGAGTTGTTTCGCTGCGTATTCGTCATCGTGTGGCGACGTGACGGGAAGGGGGGCAAACAGGGGTCGAAGCACCAAAGGGGATTACACTGGCCCCTCCCCCCCATATGAAAAGACCTTGTAGCCCCATCAATCAGTACCATTTGATATGCAATAAATATTTCAGAAAACCATGTTGCATGTACAGTATAAATAATGTCACAATTTACAAATTTTCCTTTGCAATCCCCCCACAAAACAAAACCAGAACAAAAAAAAGAGGTATTAAAGTAGGAAGAAATTCCCAGTGCAGTAATTAAAATGAATGAATTAGGATACTTCAGGATTGTTTCATATTATTTTTTTTCAAACAAGAGACTGAGGATGACAAATTTGAACATTTACAAATTTGATTCAAAAGAACTATTTAAGTCAAGTAAACTAGAAAACAGATATATTATATACATGATATGGTGTGCATAGAGAAATAATAGCAGGGGATAAATCACGTTTGACTTCATTCCCAAATTTTTAGCATCATAAAGGAATAAAACCTTTTGCAATTTAAAAACATACGTTACTTCAGAAGTCATTATATTTTATTATGTGATGTATTTTATCAGATAAAATTTGTTTTGTGTTTCAAAATGGTCTATTATACACAAAATGGGATAAAAAGAGTATAAAATTAGAGACGTTATAGTGAGACATCAATTTACTCCTCGTTACATATCCAGTGCTGTTTGCTGGTATAATTAGTGGATATGCAAAAGTGAAGTTGGTAGTTTCTTGTCTCACCCCACTGGAGGCAACAAAATTGGCCATTCCTGTTATACTTCATCTATGCACAGCATCTTTTATCCCATAAAGTCATTCACAATGTACAGTTATTTATGTTCATGTCATCGAAAAACAAGCAACACAAAGAGGTATAAAATTGAGATTGTGTTCCCATAGCAAACAAACAATAGAAAATCCACACGTTTGCTTTTCGGTGTATCATAGATTATATCGATCGACTGTTTGATCCCCAACTAAGCCGTATTAGTTCTCTAACAAACCCGTATCGTAGAGAAACTTTTTTTTTTTTTTTAAACAAAAAAACATATTGGCATAGTTTTACACTTCAATTACAACTTCTCATAATACAGTTCACAAGGCCAATGTGGTGTACTTCCAAGCTGGTGGAATTTTTTTTCTTTTGAACTGATCTAACAATAATAATAAATACAACCGCAGTATATAGCACCTCAGTTTACAGGCATGTGTAACAAACGTGTTCAAGTTTACCTGAAGATCAACACAAACTGGGATCGATATCAATCAATCAATCAAATCGGACGCAAATGTGACAATCAGCTACCTCTCCCGTGTGAAGCGCTTTCCCCTGCTGGTATCATAGAATCACAGCAAATTCATGGACATATAGAATAACTAGATTGGTGTAAAAAAAAAAAAACGGAATTTGCATAAAAGTACCTGAATTGAGACATAAAATTGGCTACTTGACGCTTTTGAATCACAGCAGAGTCCGTTGAATGTAAAAGAACCTGATTTTCACAGCAGTGCTCACTTTTTTTTTTTTTTTTTTGCTTCCATCCATGACAGTTACCATTCTAGTCATTCTATTTCGATGCGCACGTCCAATCAGCAGCTGGTATAGGGGGGGAAGACAGTGAGCTGTACTTGGATTGGCTGAGTAGCGAAACCTTTAAATCGTGAGATGTAAACAACAGAGTAAACATTGATTGCCTTGGAGGCAACGTTTGCGCTGCCCTCGGTTTTGGTTCTGGCTGGACGACGCCATGGAGACGTCCTCATTTTGATAAGGGTGATGGATCCTGACGGGAAAAAGACAAAACACGGTTAGGTTCAGCGGTGCGACGTATTTCACTCATGGGGTCAAATCGCAAGTCGCTTCACAATCAACTCGTCACTGTCAACACGAGTCGCGGTTCATTGCGCGAAGGGGGCTCAGGGTGACAGGCGGCATTTTTAGTCAGTTTGACAATGGCTGCCCAATTAAAAAAAAAAAAAAAACAGCCAAAATAAGGTAATAATAATTAAAATCAGCCTCATGTCTCACCTTACAGGATTAAAAGCTCTGGCCTCAACATAATATACAGGAGCATATTTTTCACTTTGGTTTTCTCCTTCCCTCGTTCCTCATGTTTTCTTCTTTGTCGTCTAAAAAAATCCAGGGACGCTATTTTGGTGAATCACCAGGCTTACCATTCTGTCTCCCCTTGTTGGTCATTATTAACTCATTCACTCCCAGCCATTTTCAGAGAAGTGATTGCTTTTGCAAGGCCCACAGAATATTGTGTTCCATTGCTATAAAAACATGGAACCTACCAAAAGAAAGATTGACATCTTTTCTTTCATCAGGAAAAAAAACATGTATTTGTATATGTTTCCATTTTGCAGCAATTATCATTAGAATACAGTTAAGTTTCATTAATATTGATTCACATTCACAAAAAGAGCTTATTACAACATGATCCTGGTTGATCTCTTATGCTCTGCTGCCACCTGCTGGTCGTTTTTGTACTACTACACTTGCTTTAAGCCACCTTTTCATATCAGAAGCTGCATGAAAGCCTTCTGTATGCTCGTGTATTAAAAAACAACAACAACAAAACGTAGAAATACGTTTTTGGGAATGAAGGACAAAGTATTAAAAACGTATTTACACGTTTTTGGGTTTGAATGAGTTAATTGTTGTTTCTTTGACAGAATGACGGAAGACAATTTCCTCATCTTTTTTACATACTTGGCCACTAAATCTGATTCTGAGTAGACCACAGAGCACAAACTTTTCCATTAGCGCTTACAAGAATGGTGGAAACATGTTCTAGAAAGTGGACGGAACTTGGAACGGAGACCAAGACTAACCAGCGTGAAGCTGTCGTAAATTTTCATCAACTCCTCTGTCCGATACTGTTCCAGCACCACCACCCCAGTCAACGATGGGCTCTTGGCCCGGGCGCAGTCCTCACAGTGCACCACGTAGGTCTTCTTCATGCTGTGCTCGCTGGTCACAAACAGCATGTTGAACACCTCCAGCTGCACAAATACCAAAAAAAGTACATGACACACGCAACTCGACAGCAGAAAACGTGAAAAGAAAAATGACGAGTTGGGAAACTGACGTCACACTCGTTGCAGTAGTAAGCCGGCTCCTCCTTCAAACGACTCTGATAACAGATTTTCTTTCCTGAAGATACCAATTGTTCCCTCAAAATCTGGATATGCTTGATGGACTGCAGGAGGCAGTGTCTGGCAGAGGAGGAACACAGAGAAGATCGTTTCAAATTAGGGATAGTTACAAAAAGTTCAATGTCTGTCCCATTGAAAATGAATGGGGAAAAATTGATATTAAACATTTAAATTGATCAAATACTTTAAGTAATATGGAATCAGGCGATATATATCCCAGGAGGCGTGAATATTTGAAGCTAGTTTTAATTTGAACAGTGTAAATTATAAGTATTATGTGGGCGGCAAAAAAAGTGTGGAGAATAAAATCACATAACATGTGGGAATGCTTCAGCATTCCTACAATACTACTACTACTACTACTAATAATAATAAAGAGCTCAACAACAAAATTCTTACTTAATCATCTTGTAGGTGTCCTGGTCTGTGATTTTGATGGTGCGAGCCACATTCCAGGAAACGTGGATCATGGGAACGATTGACTTAACCTTCTTCAGCTCATTCCACTCGTATCGCTCCAGGGCTAGTTGATACTGGTATGCTAATGCGGGAAACACAAGTGATGTGAAAGTGAACATGAAAATCTGTAAATCCAGACAAAGAGATGGCTATCAAGCGGCTTTGTTAACATTTTCTCCAAATGTTGGTTCCTGTGACTCACAGTTTAAAGGTCCCACATTCCAGGCGATGTTGTTGCACCAGCCCACTGCTTGGACCCAATGCACAGTCCCTGCATTGATCCACACCAAGTCGCCTGGCCTCTGGATGAAACGGTACACGGGGATGTTGGAGCTGTAGAGATCTTCCAGTACTGGCCACCAGGACCCTGTCAGGTAATCGACTCCATGCCTGAAATTGAAAAGCGTAGAACGGCGGAACGGAGTTTTCTCCTGTTGTTAAAATCAAACCTCCTCACTCACTTCTCGCAGAATTTGTTGATCGACTCCCAGTAGTGCTCATGGACAGCAAACCATTCACAGTCACCTGGTCCAATATTTATGTTGACTGAGCAGAAGTTGTTGTTCTCCTGGTGACCTGAGAACAAAACAATGCCTCTGAAACTGAACTGAACACCATTTCAGCAATCATTGTTGGGCTCCTAACGGAATACAAAATGGAGCATACCAAAGCTCAACTGACCTGGTGTCCGGCTGCCCGGAACTTTCATGTAGAGCTGGACAGTGTTCATGCCCAGGATGGTGTGACCGACGTGACTGAGCATGTTGTTGACCGACTCCACTCGCATGAACGCTGGCAGCTTGAGCAGCTCCTGCAGCTGAGGTTTCCACCTTCGAGAAATACGGCAGCTCGCGTGAAACGACTTAGCTATTCCAATGGCGAGAATTTATTGAACTCACCGTTTGGGGTCTGAGAGATCTATATTGGTCCCAAATTTGATGATTTTGCCAACAGACTTCATTTCCGAGCTGGGAAGGAATGGGAACGTTTGAGTATCTAAGAACCCCAAATTCTAAATCCCTTATGATTGCAAACGCCGTCTTTTGCGCTAACCTGGGTGTGTTTGCGGCGGTGTTTTTGATGGAGGTGAGCGCGCAGGTGGCTTTCATGTCGGTCGAGGCTTTATTGCTGGCTGATGTCACACCTGCTTTGGCAGTGGATGATGAATTTGAGGAGTCAGCTTGCTCGTCTTCCTCTTCGTTCTCACTCTCCTTCTCCTCCTATAAAGCGTCTACATGAGCTTAGCTGGCAGGTTGTGCCAACGGCAACAAGTCTGTCCATTATTACATCACATTTGACTTTACAACTTTATTTGTACACCAAGCTAAACATTGCGTGCTTGATGAGTACAAGTGTGGGTGCCCCGCGGAAAAAGGTCTACCTGCAGGCTCTCCTGGAAGCTGGAGGCCTGGTACTGAGCGTATTTGGCGATGGTGGTATGCGAGCGGCTGCTCTCGCACGGCCACGTCTGAGTTGAGCCGCGGGAATCCCAGTTTTCATCAGCGGGCTGCTGCACCTGAGTCCTCACCTCCACAGCGTGCTCCGCATTGGCCTCCACCAGAGATTTGGTGGAAAACAAGCCAAGGTCTCACATAGGAAAAAAAACAAACATTTTTATCGGATGTTTCTTGAACAGTTTTAAATTCTGTCTGACGTGTGCAAAATGTAAAAGTGAATGTTGCTTAAACGATTTCCCAAAATGGTGACAAATTTTAGATTTCTCTACAATTAATAAAATAGTTACTGAGCGTAACCCTATTGACAAATTGTGTTTTTAAGTTGAGATGGCAAGAGTCTCATATATGTTAGCTGGAATGAAAAAGAGTAACACTTTTTTTGTTGAAAAATATTAGTGGTGTCAGGCGATTTACAATTTTTTTATCGTAATTGCATGATTTAATAGTTAACTCACGACAAATTGCATATTATCTGTTCGAAATGGACAATAAAATGTACAATAAAATATATTTCATACACCCGTTAACATAAAAGTGGAAAAAAATGTTAAGCTAATAGAAATATGACTGCATTGATACAGTAATTTATAATAATTTATATATTTGAGTTAAAAAACAACAACAACAAAAACTTCATGTATGATAAAAAAAAAAAAAAAGTGTGACACTGATTTGTGTTGAGGTCATTTTTCTGCCACTAGATGGCATAATTGCAATTGTAAGACAGAGACAGCTCAGTGCATTTTTCTTTTCATATAAAGAGCTATCTAATCTTTAAAATGAAGTAACTTGCGAAATTCTGCACATTTTTAAAATGACAAAATATAGCTTGACCCCTGTCTCCACAAATTGCTAAAATTAATAAATTTATTACTGCGTGGGTGTGTCTTCTGCCTTGTGACTATAATTTTCCCAGTACAAGCTTCCGAAGTAAGGGGTGGTCATTAATAGTGCGTTTAAAAACAATAGTGGCGTAAAAGGAACTTTAAATTAACTCAAAATTAATGCACTCATTTTGACACCTCTTAAAAAAAAATACACAAAACACATACAACTAAGTATCATGACTGTGTAGACCCCCACAAGATGACTAAATGGGATACACAAATATTGCCCCTTTGTCTTCAGTGATTGCATGTATTGCATTGTAGGTTTAGCAGTTTCACACACTGATGACAAAGAATAAAGCGCAATTATTGGTTCAGTAGCCTCAGAATTTGTGTTGTGTATAAACTCACTGAGGCGGAGAGAGCCAGCAAGGCCCCTGATGACCGTAACCGCATTCTTGGGATCGGTGCAGAACTGAAGCAGGACGGGCGAGAAGGCGTCCCTCCTGCTCTCCAACTGCAAACAACAACAATGCAATGCTGTATTCTGTATCCACAACACCGCACAATCAATACAACACAAGCGCTGCATCCAAAATTCTGCCTTTACCAAGAAAATAATGCCCAGGCATTGTTGGCGCGGTAATCATTTAATGTGTTTATAATTGTAGATTGTGCAATAGCATAGAATAGGACCGCATTATGTTGACAGAGGCACCTGACACTATCACCGCTAGTAGCATTTAACAGCCTGCAAGAGGCCCTAGTTAGAAGGAAATAAACTGACGAGAGTTCTTCTAACTCGCGGTACCTTCCCTTACCTTCCCTCCCCTAAAACTAATGAATAAAAACAAATACAGAAAAAAATCCCACCTGATTCCTAATACAATAGTTCTCACTAAAGTCACTAAACAAATAACTATACACTCTTTACACATAAGGATGAGAAACTCTGGTATTGACATCATGAACATGGTGAATTTTCAAATCATATGAGGGAATGACGTCATTTTTAGCACATTGACTATCTTCAGTTTTGTATGTCAAATAAAAACAGACTGCTTTTATTTTAGATGCAATTAAAATTTATTCATGTTGAGTGAAGAAAGACTTAAGTTTTTTTTTTGTTTTTTTTTCATTATTATTAAAAACAAGTAGCCCGATTTATGTTAAGTGAAATCCATTAAAAAAAAAAGCTCAATATTTTTCAGTTAAAATAGGTTGTGTATTTTGTTTTTGTTCTTTTTTTTATGTTAAACAGGGTTGTCGATATTTGCTGAATATAACTTAAAGTAACTTGTAATCTAACTTAGTTACTCTAAAATCAAGTAATCAGTAAAATAACTAAGTTGCTTTTTTAGGGTAACTGTGGCAACACTGCTCGTGATTTATTAAGTTAGCCAAATTATTCAGTATTTCAGTCTTTAGTCAAATTTCAACACTATTGTGGAGGTTTAACACTGAATAAAATAGGATTTGTTGTATACTTGTGCGGACTTACATAGATACTTGGCGTGGGCGGGTTGCGCTTTTCTCGAGGAATGGGAATCTGGACGGAAAGTTTCGGTTTCACAGAAAGGGAAGGATGCAGGTACGACTCCTTGAATTTCTCCTTAACCTTTGCCCTCCTGTGATTAAAAACACAAAGCAAGCAGTGCATTGAAATATTCTTTCAGATCAATCGAAAAATAGTTACGGTATCTTTTGGGTGACTACTTACTTGCAAGCTCCCACTATTTCAGCCCCTGTGTTTTGGATGCTGATCTGATCAAGTGGGATTTTTTGCTCTTCCATTTCTGCTGTGTTGAACGTGTGTTTGCCATCAATCTTCATTTTCACCAAGAGGACCTTTAGCTCCTTGGTAAAGCCCATGGACAGTATTTTGATCTTGAGTGGGTCAACAGAAGCTGGCGTGGTGGTGTTGAATTTGGATGCATTGAGAGTTGGCAACAAGCTTGACGTTTTAGTATCAGAGGTTCCAGCTCCTGATGAAACAACAGTTCCAAGCACACTGACATCATCTTTAATCTTTGTTGTGATGTTTGCTTTTCCTTTTTCATGTTTCGCTCTCTTTTTCGGCACATCATTGATCGGAGGGGATTTTTGTTTTTGATGTCTTTGTTTAGATTTGGCGATGTCGGTGCTTTTCTCTTTCTTTATCTTAATTCTGCTCTGTCTGTCCTCACTCTTTAGCCGCTTGTCTTTCTTTGAGACGAGGAGGTGGTTCAAAGAGGTGGTGTGGGTGGTGGTCAGTCTCAGCTCGGCGCTAAGTGAGTGGTCCAAAAGAGAGACCCCTTTTTCCGTTTGGGTGTCTTCACCCTTTTGTCTGTCTTTAATATCAACATCAGGCTCCACTGTTTTACTGGCGGACGTGTCTGTGATAGGCTCACAGTGATCCGCCTCACTGCGCTTTTCTAAAAGTGAATCTGACTGTTTATTCGTTTCCGAGGATGACGCCGGATGCGACTTGAGGGCTGAATCTTGACGCTGGTGGCAGTTCATATCTGGTCCCATTGCAAGAGAAGAAGCAACTTTAACCCCATTAGCGGTGAAAGCAGAACCCCCAAATGGACCCCCGCGACATGCAGTCCTCTGGCCACTGAGGAAAGTGGCCAGACTCTTGAAGACGTCATCCAGACCTGCTTTATGGCGAAGCTCATGATGTAGACAGCCGGACTTTACTGGATTTTCTTTCTTTGTCTCACCTTCAAGGACATGATTAGTTGTACTTGATTTGGGTTCTGAACAATCTGCCAGTTTACTTCCAACATTAACCACGACGTCGATATTCTCGTCTTCCAAAGGCGGAGGAGAAAGACACTGAGTGGGGCTGGGCTGGAGGACAGGCCTGCTTAGCATTCCCTTTTCTACGTCGTCGTGATCCTCCGCCACATCTGATACCGGCGAGCCCTGCCAGCTGAGTACAGGAGGAGTGTTAGCAAGGTTGTCTCCCACTTCTCGATTTCCAATCACAGCCACAGGTTGGAGATCCGGGGCGTGGAGGAGCCCTCCTTGCCCTTTGTCACGGCCCGGCTGCTCACTACTCACAGAACACGTTGCGCTGAGAGGTTTTAAGGCTTCATACAAAAGGGAAGGCAGTGCATCTTCAGGTTTTGGTCCTCGTTCTGGTCGAGATGAGACAGTGATCGGGCTGGAGCTGTTTTTTGTGGGGAGTGAAAGTCCTTGAGGAAAAGATGGACTAGTAGAAAGATGCTCCTCTACTGAAGAGTTAGAAAAAAGAGAGGAGCCGTAAGATTCCTGCTCTGTGGTCTTTGCTTTCAGGGTTATTTTCTTTTCTTTCCTCTTTGCCTTATCCCTTTTCTTTTTTTTCTCAATTAATTTCCGTTCTTTTTTCTTCCGTTTTTTTCTGTCTTCAGCCTTTTTGTTTGCCTTTGCCACATCATCCCTTCTCCCTCTCTTCACCAGTTTGTCATTTTGTATGCATCCAACCGTTCTGCGGGCATCGGACTCCTTTTCTGGCTTGTTTAGTCTTGAGCTGAGAAGCTGCGAGGTCTTCTTGTGTTTGACCTCTGAAAACCGGGATTTTGTACCAGCTGGAGATGTATGAGACGAGATGGAGGTTGAGCAGAATCTTGCTTTGGGAGTTGGGCTTCCCTGGACTTTTGGTTGCCCGCTGAGGCCAGGGCTACATTGCTGACTGTTGTTCGCTGCTTTGTGTAATGGAAGGCTAACACGTGGACTGTGAGCAGAGTCTTTCGAATGAAGGGAGGAATAGTTCGGAGATTCTTCTGCAGAATTCCTGAAGGGGCCTGGCTCTCTTGAAATGCCTCTTACATTACGGTGAATTTCCTGTAAAGTAAATTCATATATGTTAGGGGTGTTAATTTTGAGTGAATTTAAAATTAACACTACAATTTTTTTAATTTAATGCACGATTAATGACCGCCCCTTATTTCAAAAGTCTGTACTGGGCGAATTCCAGCAGACACGTCCACATCAAAATTTAGCAGTAATAAATGTAATAATAATGCATATAATTTGTGGACACTGGGGTCAAGCTGTATTTTAGAATTTGAAAAATGTGCAGATTTTCACGTTACTGTATGTTAACGATCAGATAGCTCTTAATATGAAAAAAAAAATGCACTAAGGTCACGTGTCACTGTCTTACAAATGCAATTATGCCATCTAGTGGCATAAAAATGACCTCAACACAAATCAATACAATACATCTTTTAAATTTGTAACTCAATTTTATGAATTATTACTATTGAACTATTGAAGTCAAGCGATTAATTACATTCAAAATTTTAATTGCCTGACACCCCTAATTTCAATAAATAGCTCAGTACAAATTTTTAAAGAACCATACCCGGTTGCACGTTTTCCCTAGAGCTCTGAAAATTGGGAGGTATATGTAACAGCCCCAAACATTTTGAATTTATTTTGGAATTTCTTCAAACTTTGGGTTTTTCATATAAAGACGTTTAAGATGAAAGCTCTGTATTTCGTCACACGCTGTTGCCGTGGTGATGCACTGTTTGCTAATAAAAAGAATCATGCTGTTTTTAAGGGAGTAAACTGAAAAGATACAGTCATATTTCTATTTAACTTTTTTTCATGTTCATGTTAACAAGAGTATGAAAAACTTAAATATTTTATTGTACATTTAGAATAGATATATATAAAATTTGCAATTAATCGTGAGTTAACTATTGAAGTCATGTGATTAATTACGATTAAAAATTTTAACCGCCTGACACCCCTCATATATATTCTTAGCAGTTTGCCACAGACACATGGACTTCCCATGGACTTCCTATGGTTGTGGGACTAAAAAGAAAAAAAAAAAAAAATAAAAAAATAAAAAAAATACTCAAAATGCGTCCAAACAAATGTAATTTAATAATATTATTACACTTCAAATGAACAATTTCCTACTGTGCTTTGCTTGCGGAGATGATTCCTCGAGTTCTCCTCTTCCTCCAGGCGGTGCGTCAGAGGTTTGTGCTGTTCATCTCTGAGGTGGCGAGTGTGCCGCTGTTGGTGGTAATGAGGATTTTGGTGGCTGTAAGGCACACGGGTGTGTTCTGCTGGTGAAGACATTTTTCGATAACCGTTCCCAAGATGAGAAGCCCTGCTGCTGCAACCCTGGTTTTGGACTGTTCGGTCACTGTTGCAAAAGCTATGTCCTCCAGCGCGTGATTTTGAGGTCTCCTGTATAAAAAAGAAATGAAGTCAGAAATGAAGTGCAATTTTACATAAATAAGCGAGTATACCTGTTGATGTGTTGTTGAGGTCCTGTGGTCAGAGGGGTGGTTAGGACCTGCCCGGTCGTGAGGTGGCTTCCAGTCATCTTGGTTACAACGGTGGTGGCGAGGTGGGGATGGTGGACGGCCAACTAAATGTCTTGATCCTGGATGAGATGACTATAAGAGAGGAACACGCATTCTTTCAGTCAACTGTGCCAGAAACAGGAAGACAGTAAGAGTCCATGTCTATCCACATTGAAGAGAGATTCAGGCCGGGAGAGTGGATAGGTCTTAAATGCATCAGAATATGCACGAGATTGTAATGTGGGCCTCGTAGCATATCCTGGATTTTTTTATTTTGTATTTATTTTTTTTTATGGTTGACGCGGATTCGCCGGAGTTATGAAATAAATGAAGATGTTGAAAATTTTGACGGCTTTGTAACGGAATGGACGACGAATAATTAGCACTCGATCCAATGATGAAGGTAAATATATTTGGAGTCATATACCCTGTAGATGTGACATTTGTTTTGTTGATTTTTAAAAAGTATGTATTGATGGTTTATCATAATAAACTTAGGTTTTTGTGAACGCCACAGGTGTAAGCTTTAAAATGTTTTTGGAATTTTGTTTCTATCTGCTCCAGGAGCTGAGAAATCAATTATTTTAAATATTGTTGAATTCCCAGGAAAACATGAGGTTTTCGGGGTGACTCAAAAATCACCCGTAGGTTTTAGAGTCATGTTTTGCCAGATGCTTTTTTTAGACTTTCATGGGTTAAGTGGGATAAAGGGCCCAAGTTTAAAAAAAAAAAAAAAAAAAAAAAGACCTCTAAAAAAAGGTACATTAAAATAAAATCACTTTTTTTGCTGGATTCTTAAGGATTCTTGCTCATGGGCATAGACGGAGGGCTGCAAGCACCAAAGCTAGTGATACCTGATCAGGACCTGACTCCCGGCTCCTCTTGGCTGGACACTCATCCCTTGCGGATGTCGGGTGCAGTGGGGGTGGACTCTGCTGGTGCATTTGGTCTTGGCGGTGGTGAGAGGCCGGTCGTTTCCAAGGCCCGGGTCTGTCATTAATCATCCGACCGGGGAAGCTCGTGCGAAAATCCGAGGGAGCCCATCTTTCTGGGGGGGACTGAAGCTCTCTGTTGTGACGGTGCAGGCGAGGACTCCCATGCTAGAGCCCAGATGAGAAACAAAATGTTAAGCACTTAACACCATTTACGCCTTTGAAAAAATACTTCTTCTAAAAGCCCCACCAAAGAGTTGCTGACGTTGCTGTCCCAGTTTGTGTAGCGTTGTCCTGGTCTTGTTAGATAACCGTTGTTGGTGCCAGCTCGGTTGTGGAATGAGCGTGCAGAGTTGTGATGCCAGTTCTGGGCCTCAAATGGATGTTCTTTACCATCCCAAACGTGCTTGTGCCCCTTAGAGGAACCCTTGTCTTGGGCATAGTGGACTGTCCTCTCCCCCCTTGGCAAACAAACAAACTGATCAACAAACATCACGGTGGAGGAGATAATCACTGTGAAAACAACAAGCATGCTTGAAAAGGGCCTTTTACACACAAATTACCATATTGCACAATAGAATGCACTCTCAAAATGCTTCCGGAGAGTTTTAAACTCTTATTATTCTTCACCTGTTATACTGACGACTAGACGGTGAGATGGGATGATCGGGTGGAACGCGTCCTCCATTGCATCTGCATTGGCAACAGATAGAACTGTTAGAAATAACGCCATATGGTTTGTCCATAGTCTACTTCCTCTATTTACTGATTCAAATGAAAATAAAGACATCCACCAGTTCTCTATTGACGTATTGGCGAGTCTTCCGTCAGTGGAGGTGCAATGGGCTCATTCACTCATGTTTTTAAAACTGCACACTCAACTGCAGCCGAGCCAAGTGCTTTTTCTTGAATGTGCTCATCACAGTTAATCAGCCTGTGTCGCTGCCACTCTTCAATCAACACCACAGAAACCGCCGTCACACCTGCGGCTAGCTTAGCATCGCCGCTGGCATGAGAGCAAAATTATGTCCGAAGCACTTTCACATTTCATAAACAAAACCAAACCATAAGGGCCTCTATAAATGAACTATTGCTTAAATTTCAGATTTAAATGTCTACTCAATGTCTGCGTGTATTGTCATGCTGCTGCTGACCTTTGCGTTTGGCTCCAAGGCCGACTGTTTACCGGGGCCCATTGTCCTCTGTTTGGTCCTCCATCTGGATAGGAGTGCCATGTTTTACGGCCAGAGTACAGCTCTGCCGGGTGATACATGCAGCCTGCAGAAGACGTGTTGCATGTTGTTTTTCCACTTGTATAGCATTTTGGCCTTCTTATATTGCTCTCAAATATCTTGCAATACAATCCTATGCAACTATAAATTGTAACCCCAATCAAATGTATATACATTGTTAACTCATTCACTGCCTTTGACGGAAAAAGACGTCAAATGATGCGATGCATTTTTGGTGGGCTGGCAGTGAATGTGTTAAGTTATACCACGACGATAGTGCTGATCAAAACCAATCATTCACTGTAAAGGGAACATTTCTGATGCAACTCTTCTGCTGAATCTAGTTACAATATATGCATTGCTAACATGCACATTTACATTTCTATCTTATATACTATTTATGTAGTAATTTGATTATAACATCTCTATAAAATGCCATTGGCAAAAGGCTGCTCGATTATGGAAAAAAATAATTACGATTATTTTGGCAATAATTGATCACAATTATTTAAATGATTATTTTTTGGTACAAAACAAGAAAATGTTTAAGCATTTAAAAATATTAAGAAAAAAGAATTAGAAACACTACAATTACCCAAGTTGATTTTGGATCAAACTGAATTTATAATAACATATATTTATAATAATATATACCTAGTATTTATATATTTATTTTAGCAAAAACAGTGCAGCATGTGCACTGTGCAGTAGGACGATGTTTTAGGTACAAAACAAGAAAATGATTAAACGTAAAAAAAAAACTAAAAAATATTAAGACAAATAAAATTATTTCTTATAATTATGCACATTCCTTTTGAATGAAACAAAATTTATTAAATTAGTTAATTTAAAATTTAAAAGTGCAATGAATGCAAATGGTGTATGAATTTAAATAACTCAAAAATTAGTATTAACACATTCACTGCCAGCCTAGCAAAAATCTGACGTATTTTTCCGTCAATGGCAGTGAATGAGTTAAGTCTTTTTTTTTTTTTTTTTTTTTTTTTTTTTTTTTTTTTTTTTTTTTAGATTTTGTAATTGTATAGTGTAATAATTGAAAATGTAATAGAAATTTGATTAATTGCACAGTCCTACATTGGCACATACAAAATACTTGAATAGAAACAAATACTCTGTGATTACCAGTCTGTCTGTGTTCGGGAGGCCTTCCACTTCACACCTGAACAAACAAGACACATGATTCAGTCATTTATGAAGAGAACTTTTTTTTTTTCCTTGCTTGATCATTGGATATCTGCATTTTTTTCGTTTTACTTTTGATTGAAAAAAACAAAACAAAACAAAAAACGCGCTTTAACAGATCTTACCCAAATATGTTTTTAACCAGGACTTAATAGCATTTAGCATTTGGGGCTGACTTCACTTTTGTTATTGTGTGCAGCATAACAATGTACATGCTGCTTCACCATGTTTGCTTTAACTCTGGGCTCCAATAATTGACCCGAGTTTGCAGACCTGAGAGCGCTACTGGGTTTATATTCAATTAGAATTTCTTGAATGAATTCAGGACCTAGTAACAAAACTTGGAAGCGCATGTAAAGCCTTTGGGACACAAAGTAATTTATTCCAAGGAGGTTTTAATCAGCATGTTTTTTTGTGTATCACCAACTGTTTTCATTTGTTGATGCAAATGGGCAAACCATAAAAAGCAAGTCTAAAAAACACATTTAATATTAACTATGCTTAATGCAGACCCGATTCAAATCCAGAGTGCTTTTTTAAATTTAGCACAGCAAGTCCCCATTAAAAATGTAAGATGCGATGTTCTCAGAAAAACTCACCAGATCATAATGTCGTTTTTTCTTGCATGTGCAGGAAAAAAAAATTCCCAATTTGGATCAAGAAGAAATTGTACATCTGGGTGAAACTTGACCTCCTCACTCTAAAAACATTTAGCTAAAAAATAACCCAATTTGGGTCAAAAATGGATTGATCCACTATTTTGTCACATCTTTCTGGGTTGTTTTTGTACAAAATGACCCAATTTTTGTGTTGTTTTATATAATCTCACCCAATTTTTGGGGTCGTCTTGTACAAATGATTCCATTTTTTTGCATTGTTTCATATAAACCAACCCAATTTGTGGCATTCTTTTACAAAATTACCCAATTTTGAGGTTTGTATTGTACAAAACTGCCCGATGTTTGGGTTTGTCGTGTACAAAAACGACCCAATTTTTTGTGTTGTTTTATATAAACCAACCGCCCCAAATTTTGGGGTCGTCTTGTACAATATTACCCAGTTTGGGTGGTTCTTTTATACTGTATCAAATGACACAGTGTTTTTGGTTGTCTTGCACAAAACAACCCAATCTTATACAGTATGACCCTATGACCCAATTTTTTGAGTATTTTTGTGCCAATTGCCAAATAACAAAGTTGTATCAAATACTCAACTAGCAGATCAGTCTAATTTTTATGTATTATTTATTTATATATTTTTACCCCAAATTGGGTTATTATTTTTTTTTACCCTACTGTAGTGCTTTATCAATGAAGATCAAAACATACGGTGATTTTGCATAATTGTAAGTTTGAAAGCCTTGATCTACGACTTCAGTTTTTTTTTTTTTTTTTTTTTGAATAAAATTGCTGCTGAATATCATTACTGTCTATAGGTAAACATTGTTGCTTAAAAAGAATAAAAAAAAATGATGTGGTTGGTTGCCAATATGCTTTCATATCCAGCTGTGCAGCTTGTAGGCAATTCCTTGAGTGGTTAAGGTTTTTCCATCCACATTTGCGTATAGTGTGCTTATAGAATGTTGTGCAGCCATGCATTAAAAAGCCTCACTGTGTATACTGAATGAGGTAAGTGAGGAAGCTCTTCATGAGTCAATTTCTACCCAGTTGCTACAGCAACTGAAAGCCAGACATCTTTTACAGCTTTGGCTTTAGGCCATGTAAAGACCATTTCGTTTAGATTTATTCTTGGAGAAGAAAGAGGGCACAACATGCATTCATAATTCTGCAATATATTACCATGGACATGCAATTATGACTCCGCGACATTCAGTGTATACTTTATATAAGATTGATTGCTGTATGAAATAAAAAAGCTGCAACATGCTGACTAAACATGCCTGTTTAAAGTCCCTGTAATCCTCTCTAATGTAAAGAACATAAGCTTCCTGTAAATTTAGCTGTTCACCACTTTAACCTTGATTGAACTTGCTTTTTTGGCACCAAGTATAACTAACAAAAAAGTATTTCCTATACCTTTAAAATTATAAGTTTATGACATGGCCAATCCCATACTGCAACTGTTTAAAAAAAAAAAAGTCTGACCTTAATTCATGACAACCGTTGTTTTCATGTTTTCTGTTATGCTTTGTTTCCCAGACAAGCAAAAACACATCTTACAGCTCTTTAAACTTGAAAGGATTTACAGACTATTACATAGACGAAAGATACCCCCCATCTGTTTTGAAGCCTCACTATTGCAGAGTGGAATGCAAGCTCTTGCTACAGAGATGCAGGGGGGAGTTGACCGTCAGCTCCAGTTTGACTCAACAACAACAGCGTTGTGTGTGCGACCAATATTAAACCCATCTGTGCAGGGTTAGCTCCATACATCTGGAATGTAGCTCTGAGGCCCAAATGATGTCACGTGCAAAGAGGGGTTATGTTAGTAAGTGTAGAATACCCAGAAGTAGGAAAACCACATTCAAAACCGTCCAGTCAGCATTGTATAACATTTGGAAATCTATG
Organism: Festucalex cinctus; assembly: GCF_051991245.1. NCBI lineage: Eukaryota > Metazoa > Chordata > Actinopteri > Syngnathiformes > Syngnathidae > Festucalex > Festucalex cinctus. Next base: position 4,899,107 of record NC_135428.1, read on the forward strand.
GGCGGACAATATTGGTGTTTCCCAAGCTGCAACCAACTAATCGGACAATTTTGCCGTCTGTCCCGACTAAAACGTTTATTTACCTAACAACTTGACAATTAGAAAACGACATCCCTTGCTCAGTATCTAACCAATCACAGCTGACCGGTTTTCTGAAGCTGAGCCATGATTGGTTGTTACCTGAGCAACGGTGATGTCATTTTCAGTCAACTGAGATGGATAAAAATGGGTGGATTTGGGCTCCAGGTGGAGGAGTGGAACCGTCACTTGCCTTTGGTGCCGGTTGGTGTGGGTTCGATCCTCCGCCTGGGAGAGGCCCATGTGTGGCTTATATGAAGTAAGCCTTGTGTGTGAGTGAGCGGATATATAAAAAAAAAAAATGGGTGCATTTTGCTTTAACTCATATTCCACAAACACAATACCAATCAGAATATCGTGTTCGTGGGGTGCACGTGCAACATATTGTAAAGAAAATGTATGGGCTGACTTCCTCTTTAATGTTGAAGTCATTGTTTTAGAACCATATATTGAGCATCTTTCTTACAGTGAAAGATTAGTAAAAAAAGAGGAGATGGGCTCAGTCAGTCAGTCAGTCAGTCAGTCAGTCCAAAATAGCACATACAGCAGACCCGTACAGTCTTTAAATAGACATGCTCGCCCCTCCACTATCTGGCAAAGACACACAGAGTAGACAGAGTGAGGAAATACCATTGTCAGTTGCTGGTTTATTGTGTCAGATACAGCCTGGTGTGTTTTTTTCCTGCATCCATAATAATCTGCATTGTTTAGTTTGAGAGTTTTTTTTTGTTTGTTTTCCAATCATATAAATGAGAGATAAGGGCAGAAGAAGGATGGGTGGTAGTCTTTGACAGATGGATAAACATCCTCTTTCCTCCACGTGACTGCCTTTATTACCTTTGCTGTAATCATAACTTGATTTAGGACAATTACTTTTCGTGTCAGGATACCGACAAACAACTGCCCGTTACAATTCCTCTTTATGGCTATCTTGATTCCACACCCTCCCCTGTTCTCCTGCACGGTGTGCCCTTGTATCCCTGGCAACCAGTGATAATTTAGCCTAGAGTTGATAGTAAGGCCTAAAGCTAGGAGGGGAGAATGTGCGATTTCGACAGAGAGGTGTTGTAATGGCAGTGAGCTGATGGAGAGCGGTACAGTTGCTTTCTGTCTTTGTTCATCCGTTCCCGATGGAACAATTCTAGCAAGCGTCTCACGATCTGACAGTGAAACACTGCAAACATGCATCTCTTACTGTGCATTTAATGTGCATGCAGGGAGGCGAAAACTGTGATCCAACACCATAAAAGGAAGGATGGGCTGCACCAGACTCGGACCGTCTCCTGTGACTTCCAGGCTTCGCTAACACAAGAAGCAGACACGAAGAAGAAGAACAGATGGAGAGACGAGGCGAGAAGCTGCAACAGTCAGCACTGACGTGGACGAGAGACAGACAGCCTGCCCCAGATATCACAAACACTATGTATGGTTATATTGTGTGTTTGACAAAAAAAAAAAAAAAAAAAAAAGCATGGCAGCCAAGAGGGAGAATGTACAGTAGGAGCCGAATATCGATGCCATTTCTAAAAATAACCAGCAGGCTTGCTTTCCTCCCTCTGCTGTATCCCCTTCTATAATGGCAGCCTCTCCCGGTGTATGCTCCATAACGCACGTCTCTCCGAGGGGTACTGGAATGTACCAAGGCAAGGTCAAAAGCGAGAAGGAGGGGTTCCTTTTGCTCACAGTGTAAAAGTGTATGTATAGCAGACAATGATACAGGTTAGCGGGTTCATTGCAGGTTGCACGTGCACGTGATTGTGTGCACATCAGAATGCTGGCATGCAAAGAGGCATTAGGTTGATGGGATGGATTGAGGGATTGAAAAGGTGTGCAAGGAGGCGATGGACAGATCAATACTTATTTACAATGTGGCTTTTTTTTTTTTTTTTTTTTTTTTACTATACTGTACTCCACACATTCAACAGTTTAATCTGCACAGTTTAAAGCCGCAATAGTTGAGCCCCAACCACCCGCCACCAGCTTCAAAAATTCACACCCTGGGTTCTTGAAATTCTGCACGTGAGAATACATTGCATGTGTGTGTTGAATGTGCAGCACACTGCAGTGTCAGCTGCACGACAAACACACATGCAAGGCAGACAAGAAACTGGTCAAATGCAAACAGGTCAATCGAAATGCAGTTATGCTTGTATTGTATGCAGGCGCCAGTAGCTCTACGACAATGTTACTATTAGAGATGTGTCTTTCTAGAAGGCGAAGGCAAATCGAACACGATGAAGTTGCCGGTGTGCAGTCGACTTTTACCTCTTATTCGTCTTCCGTCTTTTGGTCCACACTCCCCCCTCTGCACCCCTTTTTCCTCCCTTTCACTCCTCTCCACCTTTTCTCACCCGATCCTGTCCACCGTGTCTTTTCTCCCCCCTCGAGTCCTCTTCCTGTTTCCAATCCGATCTTCGACGCAAGAGCTCACGGTGCAAGCCGAGGAAGGCGGGCCAACAAGCTGTCAGTCACAAGGCAAGAGCCAATCAGAGGGTAGAATGTGTGATCCGGCGTAGTGTGAGGGCAACGGAGGCGGGGCATAAATGGGGCCCTTTAAATTAATATCAGTCCGTGTGTGTTTGAGTTGGACCACAGCCAGCTCAGAGAAATAGACGTCATACACTATTCCACATCTGCCTACAAAGGCGCCTCATAATAATGTGCTAACCTATAAGCATAAAATGAATCCTAATTAATCTCCATTTTTATTAGTTAACATCTTTCCAAACCTGGTGAGATAGGGACACCACATACTATACTTGGAAGGAGTCTGTCAGTCAGTATTAATTCATGACTAGTTTCATTCTCGTGTGTTCGTAATGTAGTATTCATGCATCCGGCCATTTTCTTTGGACGGTCTCAACAGATGGGAAGGGCTGAGCGTGCTTCCTGAGCCCACATGACAGAAGAACCAAGGGGAGGGGTGAATAGGGGGTGGTACTTAGTTCCGTGGATTATGTGTAAAAGAACCACCCGTCGCCCCCCACTCTCATTTCATCTACCTCGCGTCGTAAAATTGTCAGGACGTCTGTCGAAAGTGCTCGGTAAGAGAGAAGGGGGTCTTTGAATTGCAGAGAGGGGAGCTAACTGCTAGCAGCTGTGTCAGAAATGCCATAGCAACAACCTGGATTCGCTCAATCTCTATTGGGTGTTACTAGGAGTCATGTGGTTGTTTGGACCAATCAGCAATCTTTGGTGCAGAACTAACCCAGACTGCGACTCAGGCCGAAATATGTGTTTATGTTGCCCCCTGCTGGGATACTGTGAACCTCGACGCTACATCTTGTGTAGGAGTAACCTGTCGAGAAAAAAAATA